>NC_056746.1:1465489788-1465569788 GCF_019279795.1 Protopterus annectens | reverse complement strand
TTTTCCCAAGGAGTGCTTTGAAATTACCACCCCGTAGTGAAATAACTACCTGATCAATTATGGCAAATCTGAATATATGAGTGTCACCATGCTCCTTTATATGTCTGTATAAGGCATTTTTGGTGTCTTGCACCTTAATCCTATACAGATGTTCATAAATCCGCTTTCTAAATTGCCTTTCAGTTTTCCCAATATAGAAAGCTGTACATGACACACATTTAGCAATATATACTATATTGGTGCTATAACAGTTCCCTTTCTTAAACTTAATATAAGTCCTATTAATATCATTCAATTTACATCCCTTGCTCTCATATATAGCAAAACATTGTCTACATGAACCACATTTTTTGGTAAAGGCATCCTGTTTCTTATGGTTCAAATTGTTTTTTGCACTCTCCAATAGTCTTTTTACATTAAACCCCATTTTATATACACAACATGGTCGATCACCAACTACATTTTTCACTTCTTCATCAACAATTAAAGCATTTCAATGTCTAAACAAAATGTTTTTAATTTCATTTACATGTGGAGAGAACATTAATACACATAGTTAGTTGTGTACTTTTCCTAATATCGGGGGGTATTTTTTGCCCCATTCTTTTGTAACATAAAGAGCAACGTCATTCAATAGTGATAAAGGGTAGTCCCTGTTAATAAACATATTCTTTATAAAATTTATTTCTTTAACCGTTGTATCATAATTAGAGGACATCCTAGCCGCCTGAATACATTGTCCTTTAAAGATGTTTCTTAATATATGCTTAGGGTGATTACTTGAATATTCCAAATACCCATTTGAGAAAGTTTCATTTCTAAAAATCTCTGACTGGAACCCAGAGTCAGTATGTCTTATGTACGTATCCAAATAGGCAATACCTTCCTTGTTCACTTTGTGCGTAAATTTCAAAAAACTGTTTGACTGATTGAGATGTACCATAAATTCATTAAAAAGTTCACTTGGTCCATCCCATAACAGGAACATATCATCCAAGAACCTTGTATGGTATACAACATGTTGAAAATATATACTATTAAATAAACACTGATTCTCCCATTCCAACATAACTAAATTCACAAAAAATGGGAGCACATGAAGCCCCCATGGCCACACCTCGTGTCTGTTTGAAATACTCCCCTTCAAAATAAATAAAATTATTATCCAATACCAATTCCATCATGTCAATTATCAGATTAATACGGTCCCAACTAAGGTTAGAATATCTTCTCAAGCTCTCATTAAAATATTCAAGACTTTCTGTTTTAGGTATGCAAGAGAATAAGTCTATGACATCTATAGTAATGTATAGCAAGCTCTTTTTCCATTTGTCTGTAGTAAGATTTGACAAAAACATACATGAGTCCTTTATAAGGTGCGATGTGTTCCCTTATATATGTTTGACCCATCTATCTATAGCTACTCCTATATTGTAGGTCTTAGATTTACTGCCCGAAATAATAGGGTGAAATGGTGGGTCAACAATGTCCTTGTGGATTTTGGGTATGCCTACTATTGTTGCAAGCACAGGGAAATCAACCTTTAAAAAATTATAAGTGTCTACCGTAATCCTGTTATCAATAAGATACTCTTCCAGGGCTAAATCAATCTTGTGATATCCTAAGTTAACTTCATTAAGAGACACTATTTCATAATTACCTGTCTCATTTAAAATGCTATGTATCTTGTTGATATAATCCATGGTGTTAAACAAAACTATCCCAGCCCCTTTGTCGGGTTTCATAACCCATATATCTTTATCACTAACCAACTCATTCAAACACTTCCTCTCTTTAGGGGACAAATTATCATAGAAAGAAGAGGTCTTACTTCGCTGTTTATATCTATATATATCAAAACAAGTGAGATCTTCAAAATTTAAAACATTTCTAAGTGCCATAGGTATATAAGTACTTTTTTTCTTAAGTGTTTTAGAAGGTAGCAGCTCGATATTCTTTTGCATAGTAAGTGCCAAATTGAGCCTGCGACAAAATAACTTTATCTCTGCTATCATATCAGTCAGGTTAAATTTAACTGTTGGTATATATTTCATACCTTTCATGAATAAAGAAAAATGTTCTTCCTGAATATTTAAACTAGTATAGTTGAATATTTTCATATCTTTATATGCAATTAACACCTCATCATCTGATTTATTATGTACCAACACAGGTTCTATAGTGGAAACAGCTTCCGGTTGTGGGGATAGATCATAATTATTTACTGCGTCACTATCTACCATCTGTTTTGATGGTTCCTTTGTCGATAATTCCTTTTGTGTGAAGGTGTGAAATATCGTCCCCCCTGAAAATTTGATCCAAATTCTTTGTGGGTCTCCCACCTATCTGGGGCTTCATAATGATATTCCCTATCTGTCTCTGATTTCCATAGGTATGCCCTATGATAGTGATATTGTTCCATATCACGTAACATTTTTTTATTCTTTCTGTCAAATATTTTAGCAGCTCTATTTTCTGCTAATTTAAATTGTTTTTCATATAGGTCCTTCCATTGGGGGACAACTAAATCAGTTACAATGTCATTATTTAACTTCTCTACCTCACTAACTAGCAAACTTAATTTCTCATCATTCTTTTTTATAATTAAGTTCATAAAACTAATACCAAAGCTATCAAACATTTTGTTGAACTCCATCTTAGCATCTATATCCAAATGTATTCCCATAGGCATTTTAAAAAACCTTAAGCCCATTGGTACAATACCTAAATTAATACATTTCAATAAATATGCATTGTCAATTTTAACACTTTTAACAGCTGAAAGTAGTTTCCCTAAACCAAATATCATATCTTTCACTGTGCCCTTATGGTGGGCAGACCTTTTCTATGATAATTTGTCCCCTAAAGAGAGGAAGTGTTTGAATGAGTTGGTTAGTGATAAAGATATACGGGTTATGAAACCGACAAAGGGGCTGGGATAGTTTTGTTTAACACCATGGATTATATCAACAAGATACATAGCATTTTAAATGAGACAGGTAATTATGAAATAGTGTCTCTTAATGAAGTTAACTTAGGATATCACAAGATTGATTTAGCCCTGGAAGAGTATCTTATTGATAACAGGATTACGGTAGACACTTATAATTTTTTAAAGGTTGATTTCCCTGTGCTTGCAACAATAGTAGGCATACCCAAAATCCACAAGGACATTGTTGACCCACCATTTCGCCCTATTATTTCAGGCAGTAAATCTAAGACCTACAATATAGGAGTAGCTATAGATAGATGGGTCAAACATATATATGGGAACACATCGCACCTTATAAAGGACTCATGGATGTTTTTGTCAAATCTTACTACAGACAAATGGAAAAAGAGCTTGCTATACATTACTATAGATGTCACAGACTTATTCTCTTGCATACCTAAAACAGAAGGTCTTGAATATTTTAGTGAGAGCTTGAGAAGATATTCTAACCTTAGTTGGGACCGTATTAATCTGATAATTGACATGATGGAATTGGTATTGGATAATAATTTTATTTATTTTGAAGGGGAGTATTTCAAAGAGACACGAGGTGTGGCCATGGGGGCTTCATGTGCTTCCATTTTTGCGAATATAGTTATGTTAGAATGGGAGAATCAGTGTTTATTTAATAGTATATATTTTCAACATGTTGTAAACTATACAAGGTTCTTGGACAATATGTTCCTGTTATGGGACGGATCAAGTGAACTTTTTAATGAATTTATGGTACATCTCAATCAGTCCAACAGTTTTTTGAAATTTACGCACAAAGTTAACAAGGAAGGTATTGCCTATTTGGATATGTACATAAGACATACTGACTCTGGGTTCCAATCAGAGATTTCTAGAAAAGAAACTTTCTCAAATGGGTATTTGGAATATTCAAGTAATCACCCTAAGCATATATTAAGAAACATCTTTAAAGGACAATGTATTTGGGCGGCTAGGATGTCCTCTAATTATGATACAATGGTTAAAGATATAAATTTTATAAAGAATATGTTTATTAACAGGGACTACCCTTTATCACTATTGAATGACGTTGCTCTTTACGTTACAAAAGAATGGGGCAAAAATACCCCCCGATATTAGGAACAGTACACAACTATAACAACGATACTCAGTCATGCAAGGTGGATAGGTTTGAGCCCAACAAAGTATGTGTATTAATGTTCTCTCCACATGTAAATGGAATTAAAAACATTTTGTTTAGACATTGGAATGCTTTAATTGTTGATGAAGAAGTGAAAAATGTAGTTGGTGATCGACCATGTTGTGTATATAAAATGGGGTTTAATGTAAAAAGAATATTGGAGAGTGCAAAAACCAATTTGAACCATAAGAAACAGGATGCCTTTACCAAAAAATGTGGTTCATGTAGACAATGTTTTTCTATATATGAGAGCAAGGGATGTAAATTGAATGATATTAATAGGACTTATATTAAGTTTAAGAAAGGGAACTGTTATAGCACCAATATAGTATATCTTGCTAAATGTGTGTTCTGTACAGCTTTCTATATTGGGAAAACTGAAAGGCAATTTAGAAAGTGGATTTATGAACATCTGTATAGGATTAAGGTGCAAGACACCAAAAATGCCTTATACAGACATATAAAGGAGCATGGTGACACTCATATATTCAGATTTGCCATAATTGATCAGGTAGTTATTTCACCACGGGGTGGTAATTTCAAAGCACTCCTTGGAAAAAGAGAAAGTATGTGGCAGATGATGACTAATGCCACCATATTCCCTGGCATTAATGAATTTATTTCTATTAAACCTTTATTGCAGTTATTATAAGATGTATTGTTATGTTGAATTTCAACTGATATAAAACCAACATGTAGTACGTGTGATATGTGATGTTAGTGACATATTTAGTCTTTTACCCCTTCTTTTGTATCATTTATTCAATTTTTATATATTTATATATTCATGACATTTTCTGGTGTTATGACCTCTTTATTGACATTTTGTGTAGTGTGCATTCGGTGCAGATTGATCTTCAGTATTTTTCAGGCAGAGTTGTTTTTATAGTACATTTTTAGTGTACATTTTTATGTCATTATTTTTATAGCATTAATACATTTGTATAGTCAATCTATTTAACACAACTAATGGCAGTAGTTGTTATTATTAAATACTGTATTTTAATTATTTCCTAGTTTTATTGGTGGAAATGTATTTTATTGTGGTGTTAATATATTATTTGCATTGGCACTTTAAATGGAAGTGATTGTTCAATTACCAATGAATTTGGCGCCAAAAAGTTTTTAAATATGTATTTTATACTGATGTTATGTGGTCTGAAGAAGTCTGCTTTTGCAGATGAAAGTGCTTACCACGTTATATAGTGTACTTTTATAAACAGTTTTTAATTCCTTGTACCGAGTCCTGTTCACAACTTGACTGTCAACCTAGCAGAGACGGATTTCTGTCTCATACCTCTGATACTGTAAAATATATATTTTAGCACATAATGTGACCACAAAGGAATAATTTTGATGACTTTATTCTACCACATTTGATAGTTGTCACCCTCCACACATTTTTAGAAACGTGCTCAAGGGGCAATGCATTCGGGTTGCCCGAATGTGCTCTGTGAGAGAGGATATGGAAGATCAGATGAGTGTAGTAGCGGGAATGTTTTTGGCCAGAGGATACCCTGAGAGTATGGTGGAGGATGTTACTAAATATGTCATAAGATCATGGGGGGAGAAATATCTCCCGTTGTTGGGAAGTACTGTATTTGTAAAAGATCATCAAAAGGAAGGTACAAGAAAGAACAAGAATGTGTGTGTTATAATGTTCAACCCATATTCTAATTTGGTCAAAGAGATTCTAAGGAGACATTGGGACATTTTTTCAAGTACGGACGATACTGCTAGGGTGTTAGGTGACCATCCAGTTAGTGTATTCAAAACCTCTTTCAATTTAAAAAGAATTATAGAGGGTGGAAACAGAAAGATAAAAGGTGGTATGAACAGTAGAGAGGAACACACTAGTTCTTGTGGCAGGTGTAAATACTGCCAGTACATTAATGCCAATAGAATTACAAAATTGGCCAACAGTAATAAAACTATTTGTTATGGTAAAAGAGGAAATTGCAACACCATGCGGGTGGTGTATTTGGCTTCCTGTTCAGGGTGTCAAGCTTACTATATTGGTAAGACAGAAAGGAAGCTAAAAACCCGTATTTATGAGCATTTATACAAAATTAAGAAAGTGGACACGAAGAATGCACTTAGCAAGCACGTTAATGAGAAAGGTATCCAGCACACTTTCACTTTTAAAATAATTGACCAGGTGGGGGTAAGTGAGCTAGGGGGTAATTGGAAGGCTAGACTGTCATGCTTAGAAGCCAAATGGCAGATTTTGTGTGACGCCACATCTTGGCCAGGGCTAAACGACAGCATAAGTATAAAACCCTTTCTATTATTGGACAGGGGTTGAGGGATCAATATTAAACATCAAATGTTTAAGCATGTGCAAGAATTTTTGGAGTTTACAGCCCTTTATTACATCAGAACAGTAAAACAGATTAATGTGTACAAGAGTGTTGAATGAAGCATATTAGTGCAACATTAAGAAATATATAGGAAGCAACATTATGTTTATATGGTATTTTTTTAAAGTATTGCTATTTTTTAAAGTATTGCTGTGTTCCTTAAAAAGGTTTTTCAAAGTTTTTATAATGTATCAAATGTTTTGTAATGTATTAGTGTAAAGTATTATAGTTATTTGTATACATTTACTACAATAGGTATTTTTACATGATACATTTGCATACAAGTGAGCTTTCAGGATAACCTATTCAAGTAGTGTGTTTTTTTTTTTTTTAAAAGGAAAACGGACTGATTTTTATATGAATTGATTGATTAATTGAATTTTTGGCGCCAAATCTATCATAAAAGCATTTGGTAGTTTGAAATCATTGGTTCTGAAGAAGTCTACTTCTTGTGGATGAAAGCGCTCAACCTGTGATTGATCAAACTGTGTCAACTGTGCCTTTAGGCTGGGATCGTATTAAACCTGTGTTTTTTAAAAAAGAACTAAGAGTGGATTATTAACAACCTGGTTCGAGGTGAATACCTGCTTGGTACACTTATTGTACTTTGGTTACTTTTGTCACAATCCTACATAAAGGGTGTAGTTAGCTCCTGACATTGCTCGCTCGAGCTACAGAGATCCTGGTGAGCTTTTCGGTGTTTTGGTCGTGTATTTTACCTTTTTTCTTTATTCTACCACATGCTTTGCCTTCTATTGAAAATTAACTTATTTTTTTTTACTCTCTTTAGCAAATTCATTTTTCTGCATAGCTTATACACATTTCATTAACCACTGGACATTTCCTTTTATTAGGTTCTCCGGTTGGATTCTTAGCTGGGGTCCTCTTTGTGTGGAGTCTGCATGTCCTCCCTGCAGTCACATGGGTTTCTTCCAGGTGCTCTAGTTTCATCCCACATTCCAAAGACTTACAGTAGGTGGAATGGACACTCTAAATTGGCCCAAGGTGAGACTGTGCATGAGTGAGTGATGCAAATGTACTACCATCACAAGACTGGCCACCCGGTGGTGTAAACCATGGCTCGAGATGATTGTCACTGCTGATGAGACACCATGACTCCATGTGAAAAAATGGGAAAAGGGTTTGAGGACAGATGAATTTCCCTTTATTATGCTTATAGCCATGCCTAATGTAAAATATCTTGCTAACATATATATTGTCCTTTTCATCTGTCCCATAACCCTTATGTCTCAGTTTTGCTCCATTTTACTCATATTGAAACTTTTCATCTGCTATACAACTTTGCAAAATTCTGACTCTTCCATTAACCCTTTCAGCTGCAACAGAGTAGTTTTGTTCATTTTGCATAGATCAATTGCTTTATTCAGTTTTAGTATTTTCCCTTAGTAATCTGCCACTTATCTGATCATTTTGATACCACATGACTCTATCTGATAGTTTATCTTGTAAATCATCAAACTCGTAGTCTTTGGGTCAGTTCTTGAATGCAGTGACATAAACACTAATACACTTTATGGGACAATATGCCTTTATAGAGAGCAAATATCGAAATTATGTTATACTTTGCTGTGGTCACAGTAGCTCTGAAAGTTCTGCCTCATTGATACATTACTGTCTGTAGCTCAAAATTCACATCTGCTATAAACTTTCAGGGCTTGTCACAATGCAAAATACAGAACTGTAGCATTGTGTACCTCTGTTTATTTCTTGAATACACCACTCACAGCCAGAGATAAACTGAATTTCTAGATATGTGTCTTTGAATTCTTGGATAAATTGCCCTTCATATAGCAATTTATAGAGAAGGACGACTCTTAAGTCTCTTGGAGTTTTGCTGACAATGAAGTGGAAGAGGATTAGGGAACTGACCAGTAAAACAGTACAGTCCTGACAGTACTATATACATTATGCAGGCTGTGTCAATGAAGTGAGAGCTAAATTTTAAGACAAATCTCTCACTTTAGTGGTCAATATATGTTTCTGTTCTCAGCTGTAGTTGTGAGCATTGGCTAGTGATTGAAAGAATGAGATTCCAAATACAAATGTCAAAGTGGCATTCCTTTACAGGGTATATGGACACCTGTTTTACACTCCATGGCAGAGTGAGGAACTCAGCTGTATCAGTTTCTCTCAAAACAGAGTTTCTGTTGCTCTATATTGAGAATAATCACTTGAGGTAGCCTTGGCCCTTAGTGATAGTGCCCCTGCTGGTGCCTGCTGGAGGTACACCATACATGGTCCATACAAGGAGACTCTGGAGCAAACCCAAAATACCCTGGAGAGATATCTCATTTTTTTGAGAAACCTTGCATATCCCCCAAGATGAGCTATGGAGTATTGCTTTTGGTTAGGGAAGTTTGTTCTGCTATGCTCAGTTTATTATTACATTGAGTCTCAGCAGAAAAAGTAGTTAATAAAATTAATAAAATGAGAAAGAGGTCATACTAGTCAACCGTAGATTATGTTGGGACCTGTAGAGGAAACCTGGTTAATAAAGTATTACAAGGCTTCAGTAAAGACACTGACTCAGTTTTACACAGCAGATGGACAGACCAATAGAAAGGACTAGAGAATAGACTGGAACTGTCCAAATGGGCAGAAAGGTCACTTGGTGGCAATTAATGGAAAAAGGAAAGACTACTATTTAAAGGAACCCTGTCAAAGGAAAGAGAAGTGTTTGGTGGGGTTCCACAAGGGTTTGTTCTGGGACCATTTCTCTTTGGCATTTTCATATTAAACATTTCAAAGTGCATTGAGAATGGTATAACCCAATGTATACTGACACTACAACAGAAGAGATAGTGACAGGTGGGGCAGCACACCTCTAAAGGGACATGAAGAGACTGTCAGACTTCCCTGAATAAGGACAACAGAATTTTGAGCAGGGCAGTAAAAATACTCTTCCTGGTCTTTAGCAACAAGGAAAAACTAAGATGCTGTATTTGCCAGGAAATGTATGATGCTAGCTTGGGTCCTTAAAGAAAAAGCTATCAGAATCAGACAGGTTATCTTGCACATTTACATTGAGAAAAGGAGAGCAGGTTAATTAAGTGGCTGTAAAACAAGATTACCATGATAATGAAGGAAAGACAGAGCAAAAAGTATAGAGAAAGCGTAGGTGAGCTAAATCTATTCTTTTCTCACCTAATGGTAACTAAGAAAGAAGAAATATGATACTGAGTTAGGAAGGCATATTCATAGGTTAGTACTAAGCTAACTGCCCCTCTCAGCCATTTTAAGCCTAGCCAATTATCCCTTGTGACATTCAAACCCTGCACCCTGTGTTTGTAAGGCAAACACCTTAACCATTAGGCCACCCTCCTAATGTGATGGAATACAGCATAGAAAAAGACAGACGGGGAGAGATTGTGGAGATAGTATGACAACCATACTGAAATCTTGGATTTCTGCCTAGGTATTTGATTTTTTCATGGCAAGTGTAACAAGACACCTGAGGGTATAATGGCCTGGTTTAAGTGGTTGAGGAGAAGGAGCATAAGAGCAACTGTAAGATAGTAGCTACAGAAATAAGGCAGATCAGATGAAAAACTTGTCTATTCTGCTGACAAATATTCAATATAATTTAAATAGTAACTACCCATTTATGGGCATGAAGTTGCACTTGAAAGGGCTGGAATTGTTAACAAAAATGAAATCATGTCTGGTGGTGTTTCTGGAATCAAATGCATAACATAGATTTCATATCTGCAAATGCTGACAAATTTAGATATTTTGGAAATGGATGGCATCTAAATTTCACCAGAGGGATGAGAGTGTGGTCTTAAGTTTGCAAAATAGTGGATTTTTAAACAGATTTGACCCTTCCATAGTTTCTTTCTACTTCTGCTTTATAGATATGTACGTGCATATGAATGCTTGCACACACACACACACACACACACACACACACACACACACACACACACACACACACACACACAAACACACACATGCGCGCACATGCACACACACACACAGACAAACACACAAACACACGCACACATACACACACACACACATACATACACACACACACACACACACACACACACACACACACACACACACACACATGCAGCTGTACACTCACAAAGAGAAAGAGGCTAGACAAAAAAAATGAAAAAAAAAATTCTGGAAATCCCTTTTTTTCTCTTTTTAGCAATGGTAATGCCTTGATATAGTCCAAAAATGTCATTAACTCGGTTCAGGCAACAATTTCGAAAGCTATAACATGATAATACACTGCACCTGCTGTTAAACTTTTTGCCAATGGACTAATACTACAGATCATGCCTGCTGGATTATCCATCATTATTTTACACAATGCTTTTAGAAAATGAATGTAGGGCTGAAACAGATTTTCAGGACTACAGGCAAATGTGATCAAAATAATACAGAAGTAAGAAAATAAGAGGAAAGCTCCCAACAAGGAAATATAGGTATGGTGGCATGCTCACTAAATAATTGAAATATCTTATATTATTCCTTGAAGAAACGTCATGTGCAAGACAAATGTATGAGGATTGTAACAAAATGCTACAGGGCCGTTAAAACAGAGCAGAACATGAAGATAGCATGGCATAGCATACCATATGGACTTGCAAACATGAAGTGATTTCTCATTTGCCAGAATTGAACTCTGACACAGTGCCATATTTGCAATGATTAGAGTGACTTTCAGAATTGCTGAATATCTGATAATGCTTTAAGGTCCAAACTGTCCAATAACAAATGAAAATCTTTTAGCTAAAAATATCCATACAAAGTGAAAAAATGTTTAAGAACAAATAAGGCTATACTGAAATGTTTTGTTTCTTTTGGTCCATCTCTGACAATATCCATTTTCATCTAGTGTATTTGTTTTGAGTAACACTGATACAGTTTCTAATTATTAGCCTGCAACAATTTTGAATGCTTCTGTACATGAGGTTTACATAGTGTGTGCAGCAATTGTCTGAAAGAGTGATTTCCTCTTAATGTGGTACAATGCTTTTACAAAAAGATTAATATTCTATGAGATAGTTCAGGCTCACAGACAAATAATTACTTAAGCATGCTATCAATTATTCCATTAAGTGTCTGCAAAATTACTTCAGCATAAAAGCATTAATAGCTTCTTAATACCATCAGTCTTTTTTCCAGAAAATAATAAAAAAGATGCTAAAATGTGGGGGATTTGACTTCAGTAGCCCATTATGTCTTCTATTTTCTTATCCCTTCTGCAGCAGATGTGAATGCTCCCTCTGCTCTGTCTGACATGAAATTGAATGTCATGTGGTCACTGGGAATTCAAGCACAGAGTGTTTCAGGAGAAAAATACCAGCAAATCAGCCTGCTGTGTCTCTGTATAGGCATGAATAGTTTTTTTTTCATTTAACAGATAATGCAGGGTCTCCTACTTATCAGCTACTTCTAAATAATTGAACTCTGTCTCCTTTCCTTAGCACTGCTTAATTGGCTGTTTGATACCTCCCAGGGTCAAATGATACAAGTGTGATTCTCCATTTATGTCACACTCCAATTATGGTTTGATATCATATGGTTTCTGTGATAATAGCACCTAATATACAGAGAGTTTCCAGTGAAAACAAAACATTTCAATATATGGCAGCATGTTTCATATGAACATAGGTTTTAAATATAACACAGAAAGACACAAAAATGTATTAAGGCCTGGGGATTAGGGATGTTTTGATACACATTTATTTTTATAATGTTTCTCTGGGCAGACATATTCAGTTGTTTGGTAATCCATTTGCTTAGCTATAACAAGAGCACTACATATAAGACACACACACACACACACACACACACACACACACACACACACACACACACACACACACACACACACACACGTTTCTATGTAATGAAATGTTTTAACAATGTTTTCATAAAGTGTTACAGATTACTGATACGTTGTGGTTAAAATATTGGTCCCCATCCGAAATTTATTTTACTTATTTTAGTCCAAAGAAACTGTGAGTTAATTTACAAGCAGACATTCCAGCATTAGTACAAAGTAAATCTGATTAATTCATAATGTTTTATGAAACTTTGCATTACTAACAGTGCATGGATTCCATTTTAAGTGCTAATATTATACTTTGTAATGGAATAAAGTAAGAGATGGCCATATAAAACATAATGCTACTACTTACTAGTAACTTGTGTAGGAAATATGCAATTACATGCCAAGTTTCAAAATAAACCCCCAATTCCTTAAGTCTGATCGGCTAAATAATGTTTTAGTGGTGGCAAATAACTGTTGCCTACTAAAAGAATCCTTTAGGTAATTAGAATTAGAAAAAAAAATGACATCACTGTTTAAAAAAATGACTCGTTTACAAAATGTATCCACCTACATACCAATCTCTCTCTGTCTCTCTCTCTCTCTTCCTTCAGCTTTTCCCAGTTAGGGGTCGCCACAGCAGATCACCTGTCCGCTCATGATTGGCAGTGGAGTTTTATGGTGTCGAGTTATCTACCTACATGCCAATAATGGTTAGTATTTCAGAGACCTGCAGAATAAGTTATTTCATTCCATTATCCTCAATAGATGTATTTAAAATTTAAAAAAAGTTTCATGGGGTTTAGCGATATACAAATGTGCAATCCAATATATATAATGCATTTCAACCACTGGGTGCATATCTGAAACTAAATATATGAACTATATATCCACAATTAATAACCCAGAGTTTCTTTGCTAACTTGCAAATGTGAAAGAAAGTACACCAAACAAGAAAGAGTACCATTATAAAAAGGAAGACTTTTTTTAAATGGTAAGAAAATAGCTCCATAGTATACTTTTCATAATCACTACTTAAAAGGTATTGCTGGGGGATTTAACCATTCCAAAATATCATGCTGGTCATATGAAACTTCACCATCACTAATTGTCAAGTTGTCATTAATGTATTAAATGAGGGCTGCAATAGCATTGTCTAACTGTGATTAATTAACGACCATGCACTGGCTGTGCTGAAAAAAAACTAATAATCATAGAATGTAAAGTAACATAACTGAAATATGGTACTTAAAGTTTTCAGGTAAGAAAACTTTAGAATTAAAATATTTTGGCTTGCACAACAACAGCCAGTGCTGGCACAGTAAAACGAAAATAAATGGCAGATTTAGCTACAGTACTTATAACTGATACAAAAAAGAGCCACTAACTCTAGAATCACTCGTAATTCCTGATTTATCATCTGTAGTACTTTCAAAAATATATTTTAAATTGTTCTCATTAATAAAAACAGTTGCACTAAAGTCCATTAAAGATCTTGTTATGCTAACAAAAGACAGTGACTGGTGTGTATATGTGTGTGTGTGTGTGTGTGTGTGTGTGTGTGTGTTTCTCTCTGTCTGGTCACACTAAAGAGTTAGATAAAGGATGTTAACTCTGTGTGTGTGTGTGTGTGTGTGTGTGTGTGTGTGTGTGTGTGTGTGTGTGTGTGTGTGTGTGTGTGTGTGTGTGTGTGTGTGTGTGTGTGTAAGAGGTTAGGAAGGTGCCATTGCTGCCATGATGCACAGACAGGTAAGGAGACCACTAACACTAACAGGTCATACAACACAGTACTCAGTTCATAGAAGTAGTAAAGACCCACTGATAAGGTATTTCTCTGTGCAGCCTTACCATGATTTTGAATTGGAGATTCTCTCCATTGTGCTAATTGATCAACCTGCATTTTCCAATTAACACAAGTGGAGAAATTATTTTTGACTTTTGCGACATTTTCAACTAACCCTTGCAATGGAAATATATGAAAAGGTAAACACCAATCATACAACTAATGAAAAAAGCATGCAATATATGCACATTCCATGCTAACTCATAGAATTAGTTCAAGTCAGTACAGTTCAAAATGAAATACATTTTTGAGTGGTGCCAGTCTTTGACAACTGTATTTTCAGTACTTCTGCATCAGTAGATAAAAGTCTATAACTGACCTGATGTTGCATTGTCAAACTGGTCTCAGAAAAGATTTATCTATTGGGATAAGAATAGATTGTTGTAGTATGTATACTAATATACATAAATGTTGTGTGGGCAGTTACTCTTACCCCAAGGTAAGAGAATCTGGCAGATATGAGATAAGGGAGCTGTCACCTATATCAGAGAGTATGGGGGGTGGAGGCCTCCATAAAATGCTGTGAAAGTTTAACATCAAGTTTTGGAATTCATTTTTGTGTCGGACTCAGATTTTCACTTTCAAGTTATTTGGAATCACAGTATCTGGTCTTGCACTTCTAATAGGAAACCATTTTAAATCTAAAATGTAATAAATGGTTATACTGACAATGTACATCACAGGTAATGCCAGAATGAAACCATTTTACTATGTTCATTTGACTAGTAAGATATATTAGCTTCTGAAGTGGATAAATACCCAGATCTAAACACAGAATTAAACATTTACTTCATGCTTGAAATGTGCAATATGAAGTACAAATCTTCAGGTTTACCCAAAAACTCACAGCTGTATTAGATATAATTCATATGAGCTCAAAATGCTAAAAAATAATTTCAATTTGGATAACACTGGAAGAAGTAGAATTTCAGCTATTAAAAGCTGCACCTCCTTGAAGTTAAAAAAGAAAATCTTTAAGAAATCTTATGCTGACATTATTGATTCTTTTAGCCTATTTTTACAGGTAAGAGCTATCATAGACTTAGGTATCTGGCATAGATTAAAAACACTGGCTGAATTCAATAAACCCTACACAGTTCACTAAAACTGTGTTTGTTGTGCCATGATGCGCACATGATAACGTGCCATTTCATATTCAGTAAGCATCTGTATACGATGTGTAAAGAGGTGCAAACCCGGAAAACATCACGGCATGCTAATTATAGCATAAGCAGCTGAATTGTATGCTAATCAACCAATCCAAGCTGGAGGAGTTATTCAACAAGCTATAAAGCAATCATGTCCACTCAGTTTAGGTCTTGCCCTCGAACTCCAAAACCTATTGGAATACGACCACAGAAACTACACTACATGGCAAAAATGTCAGGGGCTGCTGCTGATGTTCTGCATGTGTATGTGGAACAAGCTCAAGTCTATGCTGCTGCTATTTTTAATAGACTTCAGCCAAGAAGGAAAAGGCTGTTTAGACCCTGTTTAACTTTTCATGATCTGCATGAGGTGGAAGTAGCAGAGCAGTAAAGGGAGAAGAGAGGAACACTACAGGAACTTTGTAACCTCTATCATCCTCAGCTGAGAGCAAGGGCAAACTGAAAGGAGCCAATACCTGTGGAGACTAAGCTATGTGTAGCACTTAGAATGTTAGCTACAGGAACCTTCCAGAGACCAACAGGGGACATGCTGGGGGTGTCACAGGCATCAGCATTCAGGATTTTATATCAATTTTACTGAATGCTATGCTACAGTATGCCTGTGACTACATATATTTTACCTGTACCTCTAAAAACAGAGCTACAGTAATGCAGGATTTTAACCCCATAGCACACTTCCTAGAAGCCTTGAGTGCCATAGACTGGATACATTGTGATCAAAACACCACCTGGGGAACAGGGAAGGGTCTATATAAACAGAAAGCGCTTCCAAGCCATTAACTGCCAGTTCATGTGTAATGCTAAGAGAACCATTCTGAATATGTGTTCTGATAACCCTTGCATTTAGGACAACTCCCATATCTGGCACAACTCTCAGTTCTATCAGAGGTTTTCCAAGGGTGATATCTCCAAGGACATTTACCGGGTGAGGAATGCACTTGAACCACGGCTGATGATACCCAACAGAAACGCACACACATCCATGGAGGAAAGCTATAATGAGGCACATGTTCAAACAAGAAATATCAATGAGTGTATGTTTGGGCTGCTGAAGTCATGGTTTTGGTGCCTAGACACATCAAGGGGAACCTGCAGTATGATCCCAGTACTTGTGCTGACATTTTCACTGTTTGTGCTATCCTTCACAATATTACCTCCAACCAAAACACCAAGGAGAAGGAGCACACTTTCCACCACCACTAGCAAGGTCACCACAGCCATATGCAGGTGAAGACACAGAGGGGGAACCACCAGCAGCTGTGGGTGTAGGCAGACGTAGGTGTGCACAATATGATCAAGAGGCAATGGATACCACACATGCTTACCACCTAAGGAGTACAACTTTCATCCAATGCACATACGTACAGTAACACTGATGCCCAGCAATACTCACAACCTTTACTTACCTATGTAATGGCTGTGCACTGCTAGCATCACATAGTGTCAGCCCTAGATTTAAACAGTTGTAACTGAAGGGCTATCAAGGTAAGTGCTGAGCAATGAACAGGAAAATACACGGGTAAGAACACAAATGAACAGCAAAAACTTACATACTGTTACTTGCAAATGTACCAAGTAGAAAGTGTCTGAGTTGTCCAGCAATGACATCAATATGTGACAGCATTAACTTATGTCAATACCTTTCTGCTGTTTATCAGCTAATAGTCCTCATAGGTTCATAGGTTCATAGGAGGTTACTAGGCTATTGGTTCTAGGGCCTTTATAAGCCTAGCCATGTTATACCCTTGTTCCCTTATTGACCAAGTTGCATGGTCTATATTTGCAATGCGAATCTATGATCAGCACCATCTGCTCTTATCCAAGAGGGACATAAGTGACACCCCAGGGTAAATTTATGGTTTTCCATCTAGTTGTCTAAGATATACTTAAATAAGGTCATTGAGGAGCTTGTTTCAGAGGAGTGGCAGTCTCTGGGAGACATATAAATACACACAATAAAAAAAAACATTCCCAAGTATCTAATTATCCCTACATTCTCACAACTGGAGCAATAAGCCACATTGATGTAAGAACAATTTCAAGATATTAATCACAATAGTAAAAAGGTTGTAAGAAAGAAGCACAATTATCAAAATAGCAACACCAACAGATATATACTAAGCCTCAGTCAGCTAAGCACTCTATGTATCAGAAAAAATACACCCATATCCCTCCATTCGAAGGATAGAAACAAGGTGATGGCACAGTTGTTGTTATTTGCACAGGGTATGGTTTGGGAGGAGGGGGTCATGAGGTCAAATCTGAGTAAGAAAGACAGGCAATCAGAAATGTAGCTAATTATGAAATAGCCACTGAGGCAGAATGACCTGCAGACCTCATGAATGCTTCATGTACTTGTGAGTATGTGTGCATCTGTATGGGCACTCGATGTGAAATGTGTGTGTGTGACTGACTGCATGAATACAGCCAAGCTCTGTGGTAGCGCTACATCCTGGCATGTTGAATAGTTGTGAGTCATGTATGGTAGAGGTATTAGTTCATTATCTTTGCCCCTGAATGTGAGAACTGGCTCTGCCAAGAGTTGTACTGGCATGGCCATGTCCATGATCAGATGTGTTGATGTTACCTGAATGTGAGCGAAGTCTGCTGGATGAGCTCTCCTCATGACATTGGCCAGGTCCATGACCCTGTGGCCTACTGTGTCTGGGTGTAGACATCTTAACCGCTGATACAGCAGTGGAGGTAGTACCACCATAGGAGTGGGAATGGGCACGACCATATTTGCTAACAGCAGATAATGCTGATGACATACAGCCACGTGGATGCTGTTCCCCTCCAAGCAGACATCCCTTCACAGACACTAACCATTTCACTGCGTCATTCATCTGATGCATTGAATCAACCACATGGCAGAGGCAGTTACACATGTCAGCCTGTGACACATATAGAACCCTAAGCATGACCTCAGAAGCCCTAGTTAAATGTTCCTGTGTCTCCACAACAGCCCTAAACATACGTCAAGTGGCATGGAATGACACACCAGGATTAGGTGGAGGATGGACAACAGGCATCCTCCGAGCACCCCTACTAGCCTTCCTGTGTGGTACCTCTTCCACACTTTGACTATTTACAGAGTCAACTGACACTGAAGCTGCAGTAACCACACTACCCTGATCAAGTGTTTCACCATCAAACCTGTCCAATATCTGAAGACTCAGTGGGATGGGTATGTTTAGGCATACTGACGGTGTCTGCAGGAAATACAGAGGATGGATGAGTCACAACCTCAGTGCCAGATTCAATCTCTGCACCCCCTCCCCCAACTGTGCCTCCATTTGGCCACCATCATCATCAGAGCCTGCTTAAACTTTGACATCATGTGGTAGGAGTCCTACACTTCCACAGTCAGTATCACTTGTGATAATAAGCAGCAAACAAAGGAAATAAATTACTACTACACTAAGTATTAAACCAATTAATATTATAACACTGGTCACACAATCACAGATGGTACAGCAATACAGACACTCATTACACCCATCTCACACATACAGATCATTTACATTTCTAAATAATGGTCATTAATAAGCACATAAACATTTGTTTACCATGTGTAGATGCCTCCACACTTTGTAGGGAGGATGGTCCTGGAAGAAATGAAGCAAGTAAAGGATGGCAATTAAACATAACAATGGGAATAACACAGTGGGACAATGAATACAAGATCACCTTCTGTATATGTCCTGTAAGAAATTGCAAAAACTGAAACTTGGCTGACACATCCAGCCATACCAATGTGTACTGAACAATTGTATCATATAACTCTATTAACTTACCAATAGGTACAGAAAAATAAAACCCCAGGAAGTAACAGTCAAATTATATATTTTAGTATACAAGCAAATATAATGCTTGCCATATGTAAGCTTACCTGGAAGCTGTTCCTGGGACACTGTTTTGCCAGCCACATCAGCACTGCCATCAAACACACAGTATGCAGTTTCCACTGAGTGTCTGGATCTCTAACAGTGGACAGGAACTCTTTATTTAGTGTCAGCGGGAACTCAGTAGTAGGACCACCCCCTGTAGCAAGCTGTTATTAGGAAGTGCAGCTGCTCTCCTCCAGGCTACTGAAATCATATCAGTGGCCTGATGAGACATCTGATCATAATTTCTGCTGCAACCTCCTACTGCATTGACATTGTTCACTAACTGGTCCCAAGTCTGCATTCTGACAGACACATCCCCATGTTCTCTCTCAAGCAGTAAGGCTCCATGGCACCTGAAAGCCTGAATTATAATTTCATTTTCAGAGTTACTGAAAAGGGGGATTTACATGGATTTGTAGTCTTAGATGCCATAATCCTACATGACATAAAACAGAGAAGGATAAAACACATAAGTATCACACAGCTAATGTCTTGCTTACATACACATTTGTCAACATTAAGCACTGGAAACACACTTTTCATTTAGCAAAACTGAAAGTTACGGGGTTGTCCCACCTCACCACTCACACACAAACTAATGATTGACCAAATCAAGGTGTGATGATATGAGGTAGTGCCATCTGTGCCACTGAAATTAGGGCAGTGCATGTGCAACATATGCCAGCATAGCTGACTAGAGTTTTGTAAAGAATTTTATGTCATTTGACTATCACACTGATTTGTACAAATACTTGTGTTGAAATGTATTTGTAAAGTTGCTTGTGTTAAAATGCATCAGCACTGAGTCCTGCTGGACAGAAAAGAGATATATATGTATGTCAGACAGTATTACATAACTAATTAAATGTATATGTTCTAACAGAGAATTCTGGAAGGGAGGGGGTTAACCTCACTTTAGCTAATTTTGAAAAATAGGTTGAAA
The DNA here is from genome assembly GCF_019279795.1 of Protopterus annectens. Classification (NCBI taxonomy): domain Eukaryota; kingdom Metazoa; phylum Chordata; order Ceratodontiformes; family Protopteridae; genus Protopterus; species Protopterus annectens. The sequence goes on along the minus strand of NC_056746.1, from coordinate 1,465,549,626 downwards.
ATGAAATGGGTTGGTTTAGGCCATAAAATTTTTATCTTACAGGTCTAATTGCAGCCAGAAACAAAAAATGTCTGGGGAAAACTAAAACTCGGAATCTTATTAAATTTTCCTTAGGGGTGAATTAATTGCTACCGTGGAAGGGTGGAAGTCTTTGAAATTGTTATATAGCTTTCAGATGCTGCATCAGATCTTAGCAAAGCTCTGGGTGTTTACTGTACCAGATTCAGGTGACCAGATGTGATATCATTCTATAACCAACACTGAAATTATTCTTTAGATATTAGTGAGAGATATGACAGAACTCGTGCAGCAACACTTTGTTTTTTGAAACCTAACAAGAAATATCTCTCACAGATATCTCACACAACCACACACCTCATCTTGCCTTGCTGTAGTAAGCAACTCAACACTCATCATCTTGCCTTGCTGTAGTAAGTAACTTAACTAGGGAAAGGTAATTCTTTAGTCAGTCAGGAAAATATAGTGAGATTAGTTCGTATTGTTTTTCTACTTCTGTGTGAATCTATCCAACTGTGTTATTTGTTAGATCTCTTGTGAATGAAACTCTGGTGTTTATTGTAACTAGATATTCAGTATTCTCTTGTTTTCTTTTACTATTTATTATTAACTATTTATATACCTTTCATTGCGACTGATCTTTTAGAGAATACTTTTTAACAACTTAATCATGCTTATTTTAGTGAGATTGTGGCTGCTCCTGAAAGCCTTGCTGCATGCTGTAAGTGGATTGGACACTCTAAATAAGCAATATGAGTAAGTGTGAGTGTGTGGTATGGAAAAACTATAGACCAAACCAAACGCAGATGCTCGTAAGACCCTTGCACGGCAAAAAAATTTTTATGCACACAAAACGAAGCCAGCAGCTCTGCTGAGCCGAAACCGGTATGGACTTTTGTATGGCTGCCTTTGTCACCCCAGGGATTTTTCCACTGGTTTGAATAAACTGACTTTTCACCTTCCACGCTTGCTGGCTTTGTTTTGTGTGTATGGAAAAACTACCAAGGCAGGTTTAGCCACCCAGCAGTGTAAACTTTGGCTCTAGATGATTGTTACTGTTAAAGTGACACCCTGACCCCAAATGGGTTGTGGATGGATGAATTGATTCAGCCTTCTGTGCATGGTAAAGAGGCAAATAAGATGTGAACTCATTAGATTGCTGAATACCAAACTTTTGACTTTGCATAGGAAATGTAAACATAGTGTAGGCACTACTTCACTGTCAGTTGTTAATGGATTGCAGCTGTGAATGAATACTCTAAGAGAAAAGGCAAACAGAACAGCAATTCAGACAACCGTCTCTGCAGTAGGTGTGTCAGTGATGGTAAACTTACAAAGTATGGAACTAACTTCAGCAAGATTTTAAATGAAACAAAACAGGATGCATTTATCATTTTTGTTCAATAACTGGGAAATTCTCCTGCCTGTGCTGAAAAATGTGTTTCACTGTCATGTATTTTTATCATACGGTTAAAGCGGAATGATATAAAATGCACTATAGTCTGAATATAGTATATAATATAGTATTCTATATATAGTATAGAATGAACACACTACAAAGAGAAGAGACAGCTGCATTTCTGCAAACATATTCATAAATGATTGTGTGACAACTCACTGTACTAAATATGTAAGCCACACATGTACAACCATCTGAGAATGTAAAGGTGTATGTCCTGGTAATACTGAAGGGGAAATGTGAAATGATTGTATGCGCATGATTTGATTGCTGTTGCAAAGCTGTGTCTGTGGCAAAGAGAGATAACACACTCCTGCTGTGTTATGTAATTTCTCTGATAGTTCAAATCCATCTCTGTGTAATTATTTAACATGTATTAAACTATTTTTTTCTTTTTCCTCCATTATTAATATTTGGTGTGCAGCTTAGTGCACGCATGGTGAAATTCATAAATATTTAAAAATCAATGTCAGTTGCCTTAGGAAGCACAATTACGATCATCACCTAGGACAATAATGACAGCATAAATTACACCTGTAACTCAACTATGTGTGTAGCATACCTTGTAAAAATGTTGAGGCATGCAATAAGCTAGGAAGACCAATTTTTGAATCCACATTTTTTAATGATAAACGATCATAAACATTCTTTACAAAAATTATATATATGAGCTTTTGTCTGTAATATCTGCATCTTGCCCACCTGTGTGCAAACAGAGTTCACTGCTGCAGACAAAAAAAAAAAAAAACATTTGCAAGAAAGAAAGAAACTTGTTTTGCATTCCTTCATGCAAACATGCTAAATGGTGTTGCAAGGCAGGAAGTATTCTGGACAGTGCTGAGTGTAAAAAAATACAACAGCTGCCTAGATTTTCCTGTGGTCATAAGTGTAAGTTCATGGGCTGCAACATAGATAAACCAGGGTTCTAATCCAGTAGTTTTTAAATGGTGTTCCATTGTAATTTATATCAAAAATAACAATATAAAGATAATTATACATAGCAATAACTACGTATAGCTGGTTAATTGAGCATACACACAATATCATCTGAACTACATGTGTACCTGAAGTATCATGACAATTATGGTTCTGTAATTAAAAATGTTTTTCTGCCCTGGGATGGACTTCATATATTACTGACAGTCAACCACGAAAATACTGCAAGTTTTCTTCCAAAAATAAAACAAAATAAAAATTAAACAAATGGACAAACTTGGTTTTGGGCTCTGGTATTCCTATGGGGCAGGAACTGAATGCACCAGGAACAAGCAAAGACATTCATGCCATGGATTTAAAAGAATGTCTCCAGGTCAGTTATTCTAAAGGCTGCAAAGAAAAAAATATTAAACCTAAACCAGCTACTGACACTTTTATCAACTTGAAAAAAATGCAGAAATTATTATACAAATATAAACGTTTAGATATTGAGAATGGTTACCTTAAAGAATGTATAAGTGAAGATATTGTCCCAAAAGGACTACAGATATGCAAACATCCAAACAATGTAGTCCCAGGGAACGTATTTCACAAATAATTAATTGGTATATTTAACAGATGTGGGTTAGAAGTTTTAAAAAGTATGATTAATGAAAATGAAAGATTGAAAATCAATTTAATGAAATAAATAGATGTATTAAATGAGTATATTAAAAATGAGTTGATGTTTACCATACCTGCTGAAAAGGAGAATTCTACCAGAATTATGAAAGGAATTGATGTACAGTGTAATGAACTGATAATAAGAAAAGTAAAAAAATTGGAAAGAGATGTATAGGAATATAAGAACAATACCTGTTACCCCAAACCTAAGGTTGGATATAGGAGTGGGGGAAATGAGCGTAGAGATTTTATAGTGGACAGGGGATACAATGTGGCCCCAAGGATAGGGGAAGAGGTATCTGATTTGGATGATTTCAATGAATACTCCACATTAAGGAGATCTGAAAGACTGAAAAATAAAAATGGGGTCCAAGAACAACAGCAATATCCAAGTTTTCGGGAGGGAGCAAGAAAGGAGAGGGGGAGGTACTAGAGACTGAGTGTACCAACCGCCCTGACTTAGTTAAGAAAGACTTTATACAAGACGTTAACAATTATTACAGGTTTGTTAGAGAGGATTTTAGCATTTACAATTTTAGTAGTATAGAATTACAGAAAGAGCACTTTGATTTGTTATCTAAGGGTAACAAATGTATACCCCTAAAAAGGGGGGATCTTACAAAGACACTGTTGGATGTCGAAACTTTCACAAGAAAAATTAATTTACAGATATTTTTCAATCAGCAAGTTCCTTACGTGTCAAAAAGTTTAGGTAGGAAAAGTGTATTTAACCCGCCTTCACCCACACATTAAAAATTTCGAGAGTTTAGTTGAAAACGAAATTAGAAAGAATTTTAATAAGGTGAAATACATGAGTAAACAACACAGGAGAAAAATACATATTAAACGAGTTACGAAAGGATATTAACATAAGAGATATGAAACCGAACAAAGGGGGAGGAGTAGTTTTGATGGATTAATTGACTTATGAAGGTAAGATGAACGAAATTCTGAGGGGCCCTGAAAGATACTCAAGTATTTTAAAAAATGAAATCAACATAGCTTATTGTAGAATCGATATGGCATTAGAAGGGTTAGTGATGGATGGCCTGATAGATAACAAGACACATGGGTACTTAAGGGTGAAGAAACCAAAGATACCAACTATATTTGGTATACCTAAAATACATAAAAATGGAATTGATCCACCCTTAAGGTCCATTGTGTCAGTGGATGGATCAAAAACCTTACTTCTGGCTAAATATATAGATTCAAAACTGAAGACCTCCTGGTTAAGGAGAAAAATATATTTAGAGATTCCTGGGATGTGCTTAGAAGTGTTAAGCAAGATTTATATAAGGATGATATGAAGTTTCTCACTATTGACGTAATAGATTTATTTTCAAGTATCCCACATGAAGTAGGTATGGCATTTTTGGAGGAAATAATATTCAAAGACAAAATCTTGACAAACAATGAATGCACAGTAATCTTACAATTAATGGATTTAGTCTTGAAACACAATTTCCTCTACTTCAAGGGAGAATACTTTCATCATATAAAGGGTGTAGTCATGGGTGCAGCTTGCGCACCAACATATGCGAATATAGTTTTGGCAAAATGGGAAGAAAATTATGTTTTTAGTTCCATTTACAGCAATAAATGGCTGTTATATAAAAGATTTCTGGATGACATCTGCATTTTTTGGGGGGCACCTGAAGAAGAAGTCCCTGAATTTATGAAATTCTTAAATAACAGTACTGTTTTTTTTTAAGTTTACACACTGAATTGAAAAAGAAAAGGTAGGTTATTTAGATGTAATGATTTACAAAAAATACAATAAATTCAATTCCAAGGTACACAGGAAGATTATATACTCGAATTCCTATCTACACTACAATAGTGCTCATCCAATGCACCAAAAGAGAAATTTGGTTAGGGGACAATAGATAAGGTCGTCCCGAATGACATCCAACAATAAGGATTTTATAGAGGAAATTGGAGTTTTAAACCTAATGTTTAAAGCAAGGAATTATATGGATTATTTCATTGAAAAGGTAGAGAAAGAAGTACTAGAGGGAAGACTTGAAAAATTTGAACCCATTTTGGGTACCAATGAAGAAAATAATAGACAGGGTGAACAGGTAAGAATTTCAACAGAGCTTTAGTAATAGAATATAATGCAAGTGCTGCGCGAATTAGAAACATTATAGACAAAGAATGGGACAGATGTATATCCATTACAGATTTAGAAAAAATAACTAAAGTAAAATTTAAAGTGGTATATAAAAATTCCCTGAGTATCAAAAATTTATTAGAAAAGAACAAAGTATTGGATAGTGGAAATAGTAAAAGAAGAAAGGGAACTTTTAAATGTGGGCATTGTATGCAGTGTGTTTATACTGCAAACAAGGAAACTATTTTCTTGGAAAGCAGGAAAACGGTTATAGAGGGGAAAAAAAAATCAGTAACTGTGAGAGTTTTGGTCTAGTGTACCTGGCAAGATGTGAGGTCTGCCAGGCATTTTACATAGGGAAGACCGAAAGGAGATTGAGAAGAAGAATATATGAACATGTATATGATATACAAAATAGAATGGAGGCCAACACCCTTTACAAACATAAACAGGAATGCAATGATGCTCACTTTTTATTTTTTGTGTTAGAGAAGGTGAAACATTATGTTAGGGGAGGTTTATGGGAGGAAAAAATAGAATACAGAGAACTCTGGAGGCAGGTGACCTTACAAGTTAATAAATGGTCAGGGTTAAATGAATGCATTTCTATTACTCTCCTCCTCAAACTTAGGGCTGCCAAGTTATAGCAGCATGGTGCATTATTTTAAAATCTATGTCCAACAAGGGGGGGAAATTGGACATTGGTGGATGCTTCAAATGAATAAATTGTAGAGCTGATTTTTTTTAAATAAAACTTAAACATTTACTTTTATTGTTCTATGTATAACACTTTTGCAAACATTTTAGAGAATCTTTGGTTGTAAATCTGTGTTATCTTATTACATACATTAGACCATTATGTGAACAGGAATTTTAGATAAAGTATTTCTTAAGAAATGGCTATATAAAGGTTCTGTTAAAGTGTTATATTAACATTTGGCCAGAAGATGGTGCTAATGCCTATATGATGTCTTTTTATAAGGAAAACAAAGGCACACACATTTGTAAACACAATTTTATGATATTTATAGAGTTTTTTATTTAAGTTTTTATTAAAGTGTTATTAAAGCTTTTATAAATTTATGGGTGGGGAACAATCATTACTCATTTAAAGGTTTTATTCACATTGATTAACTTTTTAAGAATAAGCACTTCATGTAATGAGATTCCTTGAATGTCAATCAAATATGCTAAATAGTATGAATTGATTGGTTCTTTTGGAATTTGAATCAGTTAAATACTGTGTTAATTTATCTGAGCCCGTATCTGATGAAGTTGGTCAAAACGAAAACGTGTGTGTGGAACTTTCATGTCATTTGGTTTTTCTCTAATAAAAGATTTTTATCTACCTATGACTGGGAGCGTTTAAATTTGCTGGATTTGTGATGTGGTTAGAACTTTTACATAAGCAGTCTGGGAGCTTTATAGTACGCCTTCAGTTTCTACATTACTGACAGTCATCTACACAACTCACATAACACAAGTATAGCTGTAAAACAGAATGTATTTTATGAGGGGTCTGACCCAAAACTCAAAATCTACTCTGAAAGTAATACAAGTACATGCATTTTCAGTATATTATCACACATTTCTCCACCATCACTCATGAGAATGCATAAACCATGGTCTTGTCAGGTCACACACATACATGTTGAAATGAAGTGTAGCATCACTGCCTCTTTAATGTGTATATGTAATTGATGACCATGCTTGGCAAGCACATTTTCAGTGGCAATGAGGAAAAAAACACCTACATAGACATATATGAATTCTATATTTCACAAAGGCTTTTTGAGTCCCACATTGTACAAATTACTCTTATCAGTGTGAAAAGCACCACAAAATGTGTGTCAAGTCAAAAAATTGACCCCCCCCCCCAATTCGGGTCTTAAAAGTCAAGTCATTTAACATATCACTGTTGACCACTGGACAAGCTTTGGTCAGGTATAGCAGCAGACAAGCGATGATTTAAAGCCAAATGTCACATTATCCATCTTATTTCATAAACAGCCTTCCTCTCTGTTTGTCAATGCTGCCCACCACATAACATCATGCAAACATGGTTGGCATGCTTGCGCAGGTTTGTACACTGGCCATAAAATGTGATATCACAAATTGGTGGGAAAACATTTAAGTGTCGTTGAATGACCTGTGCAGACATGGCAGAAGCTGGGAAGGATGGTGCCCAATTCAGGGCTCAAAGATGGGGTGGAGGAGTCAATAATACTCATTGCACTCCTTGTAAAGTTCTTCAGCCATGGGCTGCTGCAGGGGGACTATAGCAGGTGTCAGTATAAGTCTGAGGTTTAAAACAGTATAGTCAAGGTAGTCACCAGTGTGATTGGCATACCACGCACTGGGGAGCAATGCAGGCTTCATTATAATGACCTGAGATGGCACAAGCAGGCCCAACTCAACCAGTTCCTGGATGGGTTTAGGACTGCCTAACTCCCACAGCTGTGTACGTATTCAGATAAATCAACATTAACTGATATAAAAATATGTAGATAGCCAAGGCTGGTATATATAATGCTTTCATGCCCCTTTACCTCAAGCTATTTCCCATGCCCTAACTCCTACCCCCTTTTTTAACCCTCTCCATCCCTTCAAGACCCCTTCTCTACATGTAGCACAAAAATTCTGGACAAATGCTAAACCGACTCCTCCTGCCATATGGGTCCAAATAAGAGCAAGGTTTAAAGATTGATGAGCTTAAAATTTAATGTATACCTCAGCAGAAATAAGACCACAGTCTACATCATACTATCATGTTCTTTTCTGCATAGTAGTTTAACTCACCGCAAAGTTTATTTTCTCCTAAATTCACTCTTGTACTTTTCTGGCACATGGAATATTACTATGCACTTAAGCATTTTCTAACTTTGTAAGCATGTTCATTTTTATCAGTCTCAAGAAACTTCTCCAAAAAGGGGGTTTAGTTTAAAGAAGGATCTTCACAGTCATCAATGTGCAAATCAATCAAACTATCTGTCATAAAAATATGACTTTTCATGGGTTTGATTCCTGTCTTCTTCACAAAATGAATCATGCAACAGTATAACTGGACAGTGTTGCTGAGGTGCTGCTCGTTAATTAAAAAGGTGCCTTTTTTCCTTTTCTGTTTAGACCATAGATGGTTGGAAAATGAACAAAATAATCTAGGACTAATGAGAGAAACATCACCCTTGGAGCTGAACTGCATGTCCTACCTTGATTGACCAACCAGTGGGAGACTGAAGCCAAAAAAAAACTGTCTTGTTCCCAAACCTCATATGCTGCTTTTTCCTTTTTCATTCCACACTTTCTCATTTATCCTTCTAATTCCTTTTCCAGTTTTTGCATGTACCTTATTTTCTTCAATTTCTATTCCTATTGCCATGTGATCTGGAAAAAAATATCTGTACTGCTTTTTTCTATAATTATCTTTATACTTTTAGAAACTAAAAAATAGTCATTCTCCATTTTAACATCTCATCTGCTTTACATGCTTGTATTTATATTCCCTAATAACAAATTTCCACATCTCATGATCTCTCTCATCATTTTTGTGTCTGATCTTTTTTCTTTTTATCCCTTAAATCAGAATTAAAATAACCTGTAATTATGATGTCCATATTAACTATTATGTAATCAAATATCTATTTAATTAAACAGCTCTTCTTTCTCTTTATATGATATATGTGCATGTACTGCTATAATTCTATATGGTTTATTTTCCCATCTTACATCTACTACAAGTAATCATTCTAATCTAACTAAAGTAAAATCTAATACCAAAATTGCTGTATTATATAATACTGTTATTCCTGAACAGGTCTCTTCTCCCAAGTTCCAAATTATAGCTCCTCTCCATAGGTTTTCTGTTTGTAATCTTTCTCCGTTTCTTAAACCTCTAACATCTTCTAATATTATAATATTTATTTCACATTTATTGTATCACTCCAATATCCAAATCCTTCTTACTAAACTTTTTATATTATTCATATTAACTGCTAAAATCCTACGATTATTTGCTTCTCTTCTCCTTAGTCTATGCAAAATTATATATTTCCATCCATTTCCTTTCTTTTTTGCTTTTAATCCTAAATCTTGGAATGTTCTTTTCCTATCATTCATCCTTTTTCTAATAGAGTGTTTCTTTTTATCTGCTTTCCAATCAACATCTCCCTCATCACTAATGTCTGACATAAGCTCAAATTCACTTTCTTTCCTTTCTTTTGTATCTAATTCTTGAGTTTCCATATTTAACTTTGTTACACATCCAGTCTGCTCCCCTTCTTGTGATTTTGATTCCTTGTTCTTTTCATTATCAGTTACATTTCCTTCTACACCTAATTTTTCCATTTGCTCTTCTTTTACAATACAACCATAGATTCTCTGTTTGTTTACATTTATAGCATTTTATTTCACATCTCTTTGCATTATGACCATATCCCCCACATACACTACATTTCTTTGTATCCCAATTGTCCACAAAATTACATTATTTTCCAAAAAAAAACATGTTTTTGGTTGCCTCAATATCTTACAACAGCTCATTTTCTTCAACATTAATCATGCTGGGAACATGTAAAATTCTACCATTGTCTATTTTCAGTATAACATTATAATTCCTACCTGTGATCCAGAATACTCTGTTATCCATTACTTTTGAAATACTTTTAACCTCTTTACTAAAGTTCTGTAATAAATGTTTCAACAGTTTCTCTGTCCATCTCTGTTCAAAACAGAATACTCACTTTCTTTTGTGTTTCATAATAAAAAAGTTTTAATATCATACTTATTCTGGATACATATCTTTGTATTTCATATTCTCTCCAAAAAAGTTTCCAGTCTTGCAGCAGTTTCAAAGAGAATGTTACAGTATGTCTCTTTTTTACGAAAATAAATACTCTTACCTCATACGCATTTATTCCTAAAAGCAGAATCACTCTTATTTACTTTGCATGTGTAAAACAGACTTCTTTGTTCCTGATTCATCTTCTCTTATATTCTCTCTTCACTCTTCTTTCTTCTCCTTCTCTACTGATGTGAATTACTTTCTATTTATTTCTCTTCTTTTTGATTTTTTTTCCATTACTTTTACCCACAACAAGTCATTTCTACTCTCTGGTTCATTTTCCTCTAGCAAATCTACCAGTAAACCATCTCGCAACCCTTCCTGTTGGAGGGTTGTAATCATAGCTCCTGCTTGCAATCGCTCATCTCTCCTCACACTACTATACAGCTTTTCTGGAAAAAAAGCTTCTGAGTCTAATATAACATCTTCTGTTACTTTCTCCGGTTCAGTCTTGATCTCCTCTCCAGAATCAGCATTCACCTCAGCTACTTGCTCTCTAACCACCATTCTGCACTGTTCCCTAGCCCCCACTGCACTGGGAATGGAACATATGCATGCACACACTCATCAGACTTATGGATCAAGAGTGTGGTAGTGAGTAGGGGAAGTTCCCTGACCTTGGTCAAATTTCTACTAGTCACTATGAATATCACCTTGGGTCTCCAGTGAAAAGAAACCACTGGTCTAGTGAGACTAACCCAGTCAGCAAGAAGCATAAGAAAAAAAGAAGAAAATGCAGAAAGTCTGTGACTGTCAACAATTGTAGTCCTCCTTTTTTGGCATGGAGTCTTGCACTCCCACATTCCTACTACTCCTATATACTAACTCCAGTGTAGTAACTCTGAGATCACCATAGGTTAATAGGTTCATAGGTGTGTACTAGGCTAATGGCCTTCGAGCCTATACAAACCTAGCCAATAGAAGTGCCCTGGCATCATGCCTCCCGATGTTAGTTCCCAGTGCCTCTATCAAGTAGAACTACTGGAGTGATCCCCAGGGCAAACTTTCTATTTCCCATCCACTCATCAAGATTTCTCTTGCAGAGGGCCAGTGAGGTGCTCTGCTTGACATGTATGGGAAGTCTATTCCAGAGCGTGGGTAGTCTTTGGGTTATGAATCTGTCCCTCCTGCATTTTCTGTTCCTTGTGGTAATGAGGTTGAGGTCTCTGGACCATGTGAGGGATTGGGATTTCTTTAGATGTAGCATTTCTAACAGAGCTGGGTCAGACATGGCTTTGTAAGTCAAGCAGAGATAGCCTCTTAGTAGACAATATGAGACAAAGAATAGCTGGAGATTTTTGAGTCTCTCCATGTATGACATGTGTTTAAGGCCTAGGAACCTCTTTGTGAGGTACTTTTGTGGCCTTTCCAGCTCTTGTATGTATCTAGTGAGGTACATACCAAATGAGACATTATACTCAATGATTGGCCTAATTAGGAGAGAGATATGATGACCTCATCATAGAGATGTATGTCATATGATGACCTCATTGTAGAGAGAGATGATGGCCTCTTTCTTCCTGGATGCAAAACCCTTGGTAATGAAATGTGCCACATAGAAAGACTTTCTGACCACAGTGGCAATGTGGTGGTTGAAGGAGAAGTTGCTGTCAACCTGTGTCCCTAGATCTCTTATAACATCTTCAGTGTTCAGTGGGCTCCCATCGATGTGATAATTAGTGGGAACTGAGTTTTTCACAAAGGGGATGACAACGTATTTTTTGGTATTAAGCTTAAGGCCATGATTTTGACACCAGTCATTGGTCTCAGTGAGGCCATTTTGTAGAATGTCTACATCACTTGGGGAGTTAATAATGGCTCCCAGCTTGCAGTTGTCTGCAAACTTGGTCAGCCAGAGTCCCTCCATGTTGGCTTGGACTTCTGAGAAGTAGATGCCAGACAGGAGAGGACCCAGGACCGATCCCTGCGGGACTCTACTAGTGACTGGTCGGCAGTCTGACTTGGAGTCCACTACTTTCACACTGTGGGTTCTATCTGTGCCAATTTGCAACCCATCTAGTGATATAGAGGTTGATGCCTAATTTAGTGAGTTTATCAATAATTCCTGAGTGGGGAATGGTATCAAAGGCCTTGGCCAGATTGAAGTAGGCTGTATGAACTGCCTTGCCCTCATCCACAGCTCTGGTGACTGACTCAAAGAAGTCAGTCAGGTTGAGCAGGCATGATCTACCTTTCACAAAACCAAACTGTGTGGGATCTAAAGTTTGGAAATTCCCTATATCCTTGTTAATTAGGTCCATGGCGATGCGCTCCATAGCCTTACAAATCAGACTCATCAGGCTAATGGGGCGATAATTCTCAGGGTCTGTAGTCACTCCCCCCTTTATGGACAGGGATAACTGTAGCACTGCGCCATTTGTTATGGGCAAAACCTGAGGTGAGGCTGTGATTGAAGAGGGCACACAGATGTGGTGCCAGTCCACTTTGTGGTTCATGTAGAACACATCCAGGTATTTTGTCGGGTCTCATGGAAGCTACATTCTTGGCCTTGGACAATGCAGCTTTAACCTGTGCTGCAGTAATGCTGGGTGCCTGGCATTTCTCCGTTATTGTGATTGGTCCTTTGGGGGGGTAAATTTGGCACTGAATCTGTCAGCCATTATATTGCCAGTATCTGTTAGCTCAGTATAGGAGGTTGCATTGTACTGTAACAGAGCAAATCTGGGTATTGCCATAGAGATTCTTGATATAACTATAAAAAGCTTTGTGGTTGTTTTTTGTGTCTGCCACAATTCTGCCTTCATAGCTGGCTTTAGAGGTTTTGATGAGGGATCTCAACTTTTTGTTGAGGCTAATAGGGGAGTTTTTTCAGTCTTGGGACTTCACCTTTTTCTGCAGCAGTTTCTTTCTTCTGTTGTAGAGTTTAGTAATGGCAGGGGACCACCAGATTGGCTTCCTTTTTTTTGGAGGAGAGTGTCATGATTCTGTTGAGTATGGCTAGTTCCATGCATTTATCTACATGTTCATACAGTGCATCAGTGTATGATTTGGCAGTCATGCATATATTTTCCATTGACATGAGTGCCCTGAAGTTAGCCACCTCTGTTTTTAGGAGCCCAAAGTCAGCTTTTGAGAAGTTTTTCATTGTGGTTATCTTTGCGGGGGGTGTGGGTGAGATGAGGATTTCCATGGTGATTAGTTTGTGGTCAGATCTAACCAGGGAGGAATTGACTACTGGTATAGAGCAATGATTGCCCATGTTAGTAATAACCAGGTCAAGGATGTTGCTTTCTCTAGTAGGGGTAAGAATGAGCTGGTCCAGGACATTGTAACTGATGAGGCCTTGGAGACAGGGAAATACCCTGAGGCAGCCCATTCTAAGGTGCATCATATGTAAGTCTGCATTTACTGTCATTCAGTCTTGATATTCAAGGACTCAAACTAGCCAGTCTCAGAATTACACAGTAGCCAAGAAAAATCCTGTAAATGATACAGCAGTCTCAAAGACAACAAAAAGCTACTCTTCATAAATTACAATAGAAGCAATTTTTGAGGATGTTAGTAGTCACATTGAAGAAATTTAACTAGTAAGTCTAAACCTGATAAAATTCACATTGACTTGTAAGGAAGCCAGAAAGTCTCCATTTTTTCACTAAATATAATACAATCCACAGAATTCAGCCTCATGCTTTATTTTTCTACTTGGTATTTCATGTATATATTTCCCCAAATCGTTTTGTCTTCTATGGTAGTAAGCTAATTAGCCATTGAATTTGTTTCCTGTTTCAGAGACACAAATAACATTGGTTTGGATTGGGAGTGATTGCCACGGGGACTGGGTGGGATTATCTAGTATTTGGATTTAATAGAATAACTCTGACAGGATACCCCCATGCTATTTTTGTGAACAATAACTGACAGTGGCTATGGGTTCAGAAACCAAAGCCAGTAGACATAGACCCTGTAATCTTAACACAAGCCACAGAATGGAAATTAAAAGAAAAATAAATCATGTTGCAGTGACTACATATGTGTAAGTTCTCTCAAAAAAAAAAAACTAACATTCTTTTTCCACATATCCCACTACTGGCTCTTTGCCTTTAATGTTTTTGTCTAATACTTGCAAACAGTCGCAACCTGCATTGTGTGAGTAGTTAAGGGAAGTGCAGTGTCATTGCATGGGCTAACTCTCCACAGAATACAAAACATCTTTAAGCAACCTTTCCCTGTGACCTGAGCTTCTAATGTAGTACTACTACAGTAGTGGACTTTGGTAATTAAAAAAATAAATTACTGTTATATACTCTATAATGGCAGAGTTTAAAGTTGTGATTCATTTATCTGCTGTCAATAATTTAAGACACAGTTAATTAAAAAAAGACAGAAGCAAAGTGAAGAAAAATGACATTTCCATTTTAGCTACTCTGTAAAACCATTACAAAAGATAATGATTGACAGCCCTCAGTAAATGGAAAAACAAAACACTACCAAGAGAAAAAATACAGTTCCTTGACATTGACTATTACATAAACACCCTTCTGCATAATCACCTTACCTATTGCTATGTGGAGCAGAGGAATGAAGGTCTGATTGGGATTGAGATGTCCTGGGATCAATTAATGGCCCTGGCCACTGGAAGAAAAAATGGTGGAGGAAGGGAAGTGATGAGACAATCCCTCCCCTCCCCTTGCAAGGAAGAGAGCATGCTGATGTCCTGGATGTACACACAGAGTCACAAGCCTTGGTGATGACAGGATCACTGACTATGGGTGGTTGCTACTGTGTAACTTATGAAAGTAAAAGAGGGATGCACCAACATATGAACAGAGCAGTTCACTTACACTTACACTGTACACTCACCTCATGACATATCCCTAGCATACCCATGGGAAAGATATGCTCAGCCTCTCTACCATGCCTGTCCCACTCAGTTTCATGTTTTTGAGGATCCTTGGGTCCCCACTAAAAGGGGTATTCTCCTAATGAGTCATAGGAGGACATTACAAGCATGGGGATCACTAAGGACTGGAATATTAGTTATCTAGCCATAGCAGTAATGAAGTCCGTGGAAAACTGATTGTCTTATCAACTGTTCAAATATGGTAAGGGCAGTTAAGATATCATCACTCTCCCAAGGTCAAACTCTGAAATGAGTATAGATTTCTATTCTATGCAGTCTGAAGAATATTTACTTACAGACCCCATCAGTTCTATCTTTACTACTATTGCAATTCCAGTAATGGGTATTTTTACTTTCTATAATTACAAATGCACTGAAAACTGTCAATGTTTCTCTTTTAAGCTGTCATACCTTCCAAGATTTTATTTGTGTACCCAACATTTAAGTACAGGAACTTAACTCTTGAGGCTACAAGCATATGTAGTGGTTGAGAAATTTATGAACAATGAAGAAAGCATTAATAACAATTTTCACACAAGAAACAATAGTTGTAAGCATTTATCATAAAGCATAGATCTGCCCCATATTGTGCTAGGCATAATCCTGTGGAACTCATATTAAAATCCAGCCTTTAAAACTAAAGTTTTCTCATTCAAACGTAAGCTTAATCTTACATGTATTGTTAAAGTCAGTGACCTCAAAGTCAAACTGAAGATGAAATGGCATATTGATACTAATAGAAAGGATACAGCATGATTGCTCGAGTGCATGAAAAAGAAACACAATTTTCCAGCAAAAATACTCAAAACTAATAGCCACAGTATGTAAATATTTGTGAAATGTGATATAATGGCTGAACAGTTCTTGAAAAAATATAGAATGAAAAATCTTTTATAGAGACGAGGCCCACTACCACCATGCTTCCTACCCAAACTACGGTTTTAGTATTGTCACCTTGAGGTTGCTGCACCTCAAAGAAAAAGCAATAACTAATTGAGGAAAAAGTATCTTTCTCCAGCAAGTTGCAAGATGTGAGAATTTAAAAACACTGATCACTTTAGGCACTAACAAACTTTTTCTGTATGGAGAGAGGTGCAGCACATGAGCAAATGACGCATAACCCTCTCCCCCATATGTATGGTTTCATCTTTAACAGACAAGATGTGGATCATAGTCTGAAGTTAGGAGGTATGTTTTATTAAAACAGTTTAGAACTTGATGCCTGTGTTCCTCTTGTGATATTTTATCCCTCCCACCCAGTGGCTCTACTACCACCTACTATTGGTGGGGAAAGCAGAAGATGGGCATTACTAGGCTAAGGTAGAGCCATATAATACATTTGTTTCAGGCCAGGAGGCTCTGTTAGCCCATCTCACATCCATTCCTCACAGGTGAGAGTTGGGTGATAAAAAGGCAAGTCAGTAAGTCCTCCCTTGAAGCCAACCTACCCCATGGCTCCCTACAGCCTACGGCTGCCTGGTAAAGAAGGAGTTGGGCAAAGATGACCAAGCAAAGTATTAAATGTGTGCACATTTAAAGTGTTGCAAATGATATACAGTTGTTGGCGTAAAAATAATGAAAAGAGAACTTTAACAATTGCTTACATTCTTCATTAAAATGAAGGGTATAACTTCTGTGCATCACAGCAACAGAAGCCCACAAACTTTCAGGCTGCACAGAGTCGAGTACTGTCTATTGCATGACTACTGACTTGAAAATCTTAACTCAAAAAAACTGCAACCTTCAATATGTATTCATATAATCATGCATCCATGTGTTAATATGGATCCCTTCACCTGCTATGTGACATCAACAGAACTTGCTGGAAAGACAGATTTGTCTCACAGAGGTTGCCCCACCTTTGGAACATGCTTCCTATTCATGTTAAATAAAGACCCTTATTGCCCCTAATTAAGCATAATTTGGACACCAGGATGAGTAACCAGAAATTCACCCCAGGGGTTCCACCTCTGTCCTTCTTGGACAGGGGCAAAAAGTGTTGATTTTAGTGTCTGCTTGAACAAGATAGCCTTGGGAACATGGGTCGAACTTGGCTAGGCTTGTAAGGGCCCTGGGGCCATTAGCCTAGTAACCTGCTATGATCCTATGATCCTATCAGATGAGCAAAGTTTCAAAACTTTGAAATTCATGTGGTCAGGACCATATGATTGAGGTTTTGACACTTTACATGTTTTAAATGGAGATTGCAGTACAACACAGATTGAGAAATTTACCCTTTTCCTCACTGTAGTGCGATCTCAGAGGTGATAGGATCTGGGAGGAATTTTTATTTTTCCTTCCCAGTATATGTGTAAAATCCAAGTTATACAACAGATTTTGGATGACATACTTATCCTGTGGAGGGGAAATGAGCAAGAGGCAAGAGAATTTGTGGATTATTTGAACAGCACTACCTCATTTTTTTAAATTCACCAGTCACTGCCATGCAAGTGAAATCAACTTTCTGGATATACACTTGTCTAGAACCATTGATGGTTTGAATAGTAATATTCATAGGAAGAGCACATATTCAAACTCCATGTTACATTTTGAAAGCTGCCTCCCCCCACATCAAAGGAAGAGCATCATTAAAGGAAAAATGGTGAGACTGTCCCGTCTGGTCAGTGACAATGAGACCATCAAAAATGAGATTTATACCCTCCGTAGGGATGTTTATGGAGAGGGGGGGTGACCATTAAAATGGTAATCAGTACTAGACATGAAGTTATGAGAAGAGAAACTTCCTTTCCCCCAATTTTGAGAGCAGGCGAGGGGTTGATGGGGTTGATACAACCTAGACAGCAAACAAATACTTCTGATGTTTTCATATTGAGATATAATGACACAACCCCTCTCTTTGTCTCCACTGTCAACAAATATTGTAACATATGTTTAGATCATGATACAAAAGAAAAGTTGGGAACAGTTTTATTCTTCATGTAAATAGTTATTTTTTTGTATTATGATGAACAAGAAAATCAATAATGATTGGTTGCTAGGTACACAGTTACTGTATTTAAATAAGTGTGTTTTAGTTCTCCAAATGACTATGAAGAAGCCACATTGTTGTTTGGGGAAAGTGCTCAGTATTTGTGGGTTTTTACCTTGTTAATAAAGTGGAAATTTTCACACCATGGTTTGCTTTTTTATTTTCATTAATATTATTATTGTATGCCCTTTTCCACTGGTATTTGGGCACAGTCTGTCAAACTGCAATACCAACTCAATAGGTAAATTCACAATGAGTAGAAAAAAATACTTATTTTGGTAATAGGTTTGATGCCCGTGCACTGGCCCAGTAATCAAGGACCCTCAGTCCTCACCACTAGCATCAGTGAGGGGCATCCACATTGGGAGGATAACAAATACACACAGTAATGTACAATTTCTCTTAAGATTACACAGAGGTCACAGTCAATCTGGGGCTGGATTCTCCCTTTATCTGCAGATCACCAGTAAGACTCCCCACTGGCACAGCTATACTGTTCAGATCTCAGCTGAGTGGACAAGCCAAAACTTCCAGCACCCTCTCTGTCCATGAAGAAGTGCTTCATGTCACTGCCCAAGTAGGTGACACACACACTTTGAGATTTGAGTTATATACAAACACACAGACACTGCTGATGAAGGCTGGCACAGGTTCTCCAGCTGTGCCCCCTTCTGCCCAAACTATACGGTAGTACCGACTACCACCAGCCACTACTATCAGTTACTATAAAGGCCCTTACCAAAGGGTGCCAAATTCTACTATGCAATGTTATTATTATCCAATTGGTAAGTGTGACTGAGACTTGAAGACTATTTAGGAGTGGTTTATACAGTATCTCCGAATACATGCCAGTACTCAAAGAGCTTAAATGATCTCTACACAAAACAGTCACAGTTAAAAGGTTTAAACATATTTAATAATAAATAATAAAAACACAAGACAATACTCATTAATTCAACACAATCACATTAGACAGTTCAGAAATCACAGGAAATACTACTCATGCCTACGAAGTCTAAGATCTGCAGTATGAAACTTTCTCACAGTAAACAAAGCTAACAACACTTATGGTGAAGCCCTATTTTCAAGCCGTATAGCCAAATTATGGAACACTCTACCCCACACCCTCCAAAACACACCTGAATCTACTAGTTTTAAATAACTACTATTTGAACATCTATCCAAGAACTGGCATTGCTCCTATGCCAAACCTGACTGACAAGATATATATAACTCTCTCAACACACTGTCCACTCCTTTTCTCATTTTCTCCTTCTCCTCAGTGTTCATTACTACTCAAAAATAAATATATATCAAGGAAATGTCATTTGGTCATAACTGTTATTTAATATGTACATACTACTAACTTTATTTTTTCTCTCAGTGATCTTCACTGAAATGCTCATGTTTTTCTTTTTGAACCTGTATCTACTAGAAAACTGCATGGAATACTACTTTGTATAGACTAACTAGAAGATATGTATATTGCATTTTAATGTATGTATACTGTTGTACTATCTAATTATTCTGTACTGTTTGTAATTCTGTGGAGCTTTTTTCCCTGGGCCTCCTCTGAAAATGAGCTTCTGGCCCAGTCGGACTTTCCCAGTAAACAAATGTAAATAAATAAAACAACATTGTAGGACAGTCTGACATAAATATAGAAAACAGCTAGACTAATCTGGCGATATTCTTATCTATCTCTAAGAGAAATACTAAGATCTAAGATCCTACTTACAGAACAAAGCAAGTGATGGTGAGCTAATGTGTTCAAGTTCAGACACAAATACAAAATGCCCAGTCTTTCTCTCTGAGAAAGTCTTAAATTGATAATACACATTATAGCTTCTGAGAATGTTGATGGAAAAGTACAGAGAATGTCAGAAGGAGTTGCACTGTGTTTTTGTAGACTTAGAGAAAGCATATGACAGGGTGCCTAGAGAGGAGTTGTGGTATTGTATGAGGAAGTCAGGAGTGTCAGAGAAGTATGTAAGAATGGTACAGGATATGCATGAGGGTAGTGTGACAGCGGTGAGGGCTGCAGTGGGAGTGACAAATGCATTTAAGGTGGAGGTGGGGTTACATCAAGGATCAGCTCTGAGCCCTTTCTTATTTGCAATGGTGATGGACAGGTTGAGAGTCGAGATCAGACAGGAGTCCCCGTGGACTATGATGTTTGCAGATGACATTGTGATCTGTAGTGAGAGTAGGGAACAGGTGGAGGAGACCCTGGAGAGATGGAGATATGCTCTAGAGAGAAGAGGAATGAAGGTCAGTAGGACTAAGACAGAATATATGTGTGTGAATGAGAGGGAGGATAGAGGTATGGTGAGGATGCAAGTAGTAGAGGTGGTGAAGGTGGATGAGTTTAAATACTTGGGGTCAATAGTTCAGAGTAACGGTGAGAGTGGAAGAGAGGTGAAGAAGAGAGTACAGGCAGGATGGAGTGGGTGGAGAAGAGTGTCAGGAGTGATTTGTGACAGACGAGTACCTGTAAGAGTGAAAGGGAAGGTCTACAAGAGGGTAGTGAGACTAGCTATGTTATATGCGTTGGAGAAGACAGTGGCATTGACAAAAAGGCAGGAGTCTGAGCTGGATGTGGCAGAGTTAAAGATGTTAAGGTTTGCTCTGGGTGTGACGAGGTTGGACAGGATTAGGAATAAGTATATTAGAGGGTCAGCCCAGGTTGGAAGGTTTGGAGACAAAGACAGAGAGACAAGATTATGTTGGTTTGGACATGTGCTGAGGAGGGATGCTGAGTATATTGGGAAAAAGATGCTAAGGATGAAGCTACCAGGTAACAGGAAAAGAGGAAGGCCTAAGATAAGGTTTATGGATATGGTAAGAGAGGACATGCAGGTGGTTGGTGTGACAGAGCAAGATGCAGAGGACAGGAAGAAATGGAAACAGGTGATCCGCTGTGGTGACCCCAAACAGGAACAGCCGAAAGAAGATGATGATGATCATTCTTGACACTTCTGCTTAAATTTCCTAGGCTCACAGAACTTAAAATGTAACATATCTTTGTAATCTGCACCTGCCAGGAAGCCACAGCAATAAAATACACTTTACATGTGAACCCTAATTATTATCTCTCTCATAGCACGATAAAAAGAATTTCCTGGCCGAGACATCCTTTCTCCAAGCTTGAGATCACACACACAGTTGTAAAATGTTTTACTTATCAGCTTTCTTCCAGCAGGGGGCACTGTGGTTACATTTTTGAAGCTCAACACATAACACAGTTTTCTTACATTTGTGAAACCAGCCTGTGGATCATATTAATATTTACAATGACACAGAATTATTTACAAAATTCTATCTGGCTGGGCTGGCAGCCCCACAGTTTTTTCACAATAGGTTCTTTGTGTAAGTAATAACTGCATTTGACTAGGTTTAAAATGCAGTTTTGCACATTGTATAGTATTTAGGAAAATTACATAAATTGGCTAAAGGCAGCATAAAATAATGCATCATTTAAAGCTTCAGCAACCCTTTTGTTGAAATATCAAGTGGGGAGTGTATTGATTGCAAAAGAGTAGGAAAACACTCTGAAGTGCTGGAATGGACTCCCAGGAGCATAATGGGAGGGCAGAAGCAGTGGCAGCACGCAAAATGCTGGTATATACCCTCAGGGGTATTGACACCCAAAGCCATGAAGTAATGTGGCCACTCTACAGACAGTTACCAGACTATACCATGATTACAGTCCACAGCACTGGAAACCATGCAAGGAAAGGGAATTCAGGATGCTGGAAGGAATCCATAAAAGAATCCATTTGTAAGACCTATAGTATGAAGTTGAAAGATATGACCAGATACTAAAGAAGCTAGAACTATTCTTACTTGAGATCAAAAGAAACAAGGTGAATTTGATATTCTTGTTCAACTTCATGTGAAAGAGACATGAAGTGGTTACACTGAACAGAAAAGACAGAGTGAGAAAGAAGTGAGCATAGTCAGCAGATATTAAGAACTTGCAAGAGCTATCTGTTGTGTGGCTCTCCAAAATTACTCCTGCAAAAAGAAGAATGTAAATACATAGAGTGGATTACCAGAATGATTAGCAGAAAGGTATTCTGCTGCAGTATTGAGGGCAAGAACAGGTGGATAAATGCAAGTTAAACTTAAGAAATTGAGGGGAAGTATATAAATGTCAGACAAGACAGGTTTATTGCCCCTCTCTGCCATCTATTAAATGAGGTGTAATATAAGTCTTGTAGTGTGTTTTTGAATAAGAAATGCAAGAATAGGTCATCTTTAATTATTATAGAGACTACCAGCCAGTGATGCAGAATAGAGAAATAAAGCTGTAGCTATGGTCCAGGGAACCATGGTTCCATTAGCTGCTTGGGTATCTGAGGCATTGCCAGGGAGAATGGATATGCACATCACTGGGAAAGATGGCCATAGGGGTGTGCCTCAATTGACATCCACAAATGATGCTGGGGACAGTTGGGGGCATGGACCAAGGGGGGTAAGGAGATGAACATTGGCTTAGCTGCTATAGAGATGGGGCAGCACACCAGGACATCCTTATTGCATGTCTGCCTCTCAGTTGCATAGATGATTGAAAGGTAGGAGGACAGAGGATAGGTCATAACAGAAAAAAAACTCCATACTATTGAATGATACACATTCCTGGGATGCCCTAAGATCCTTGTCAGCCTGATCCCTGATGGGTTGAGCCTGGGGAAGTTGGGAAGAGTAGGCAGACCTGATGAAGGACAGGGGCACTGATGGTTAGCTGCATGGAAGGAAAAATATATTATAGAGGCTAAATGACAAAGCATTTTCTCACAGAAAATGCTAGAAATGTCATCAAAGCAATCATTTTAAGAACAACTATCTAGCAAATAGATCAAGGATTTTTTAATAGAAAATCACATGCTTTAATTTGCCTGCACACCTGAATAGAAATTATGGAGATTTATCAATAGTTTAATAAGGATGAAAGAAAAGGTGGTACTGCTGTATATTTACCAAGGCATTCATCTTCAACAACTGGGTAGCACAGATGTGTACAACATATTACTTACAACTTATAGCATATTGGGAAGTATTACAATACATCTTAAACAGCATGAAGTGCAATTTAGCCACACTTGTAGCAATACTGTTCAGTCTCAGCCTTCATATAGGTGTTGTACCATGTGAACAGAGAACAGCTACAGTCACTTCTCTGCATAAGGGAGGACCTTCCACAGACCTAGGTAATTACAGACCCATAAGTCTGGCCAGCCTAAGATATAAAGCCATGGAAAGACTTAAGGAACTAATCATTCAGGACATATGGAACATCCAAACACTGAACCCATTAGCTTAATCAAGGGCAGGTCAAACTTACACAAATTGGTGAGCCTTTTTGAAAAGGTCACCAAAGCAATTCATGAAGACAAAATGGTACACACACTGTATACCTTGACTGGGCCAAAAACTTTTGACACAATTCCCCACTCAGGAATAGTAGGAAAGTGAAATAAACTAGGAATAACCCTGTGTCATGCACTGGATTGCCAACTGGCTCATAAACAGGTTCAGGAAATCAAAATAGGGGAAGTTTCCTCCACAAAGAGATCAGTCACCAGTTTAGTCCCCCAGGGTTCTGTGCTTGGACCTCTCCTGTTTTTTTTTTTTTTGTATATATTTTTTTATTTTTCAAATATGAAATTAGTTACAACCCTATCAGATTCTGAAATCACAATGTAAAATAATGTGTATTCATTCATACAATTTGTTGTTATGTAAATGATTAAATTTCAGTAATATATCAAAAATTGATGTGAAGGAGCCCTAAGAAACCAGAAACAGACCAAACATTCTGTAACAATGAAATAAGTCAAAGGGACCTCTACTGTTTGTCATTTATGTTTTTGAAGTAAAAGAAATTAACAGAGGGCTCTGGCTGACTAAGTTTGCAGATAGTGTCTGTGATTTCAGGGACTCTACATTCTTCTGGTATGGTTATGGGCCGTTTTGGGGGGGGAGTGGTGGTGAAGTTTGCACTGAATCTGTTTGCCAGGATGTTGGCGATATCGGTCAGTTCAGTGCATTTTGTGCCATTCTGCACAAACTCCGAGCTTTTTCCCAAACAAATAACTGGAGCCAAAATGATAGACTCAAACTAAATGCCAAAAATGCATTATTGTATCCTTTGGAAAGTCATCTATCATGGGGAAATATCACATTAACAATATACCTCTAAAGGTTGACACAGATATTTTATCTGGTAACTTATGTGGACAGTGACCTAATGTTTAACCAACACAAGTCCATTGTTGTAAGCATTACCTTCTATATTGCACAGTTTATACACAAAGGGATTGTGTCTACATCTAGGGATGTCATTGTCCTCCTTTACTCAGCCCTCATTAGGTCAGTCATTGAATATAATGCCCACTTTGACATGTATCTGTCCAGATACATGCAGTGAATGGAATGACAACATATATACCTTACTAAAAGGATACAAGGCCTGAACAACATATCCTACATGAATTGACTCAAAGCCCAGTCAATATATTCAATATCCTACAGACTGCAAAGAAGTGGCATGTGTCTGGCATCCAAGGCATACTCTGACCCAGTACTGATGGATTAACTTCACATCAGTAAAAATGCATTAAAATACTTGGTCTAGGGATCTAAACCTGTTATGCAACATCAACAGAATGGTTTGGAGGGACAAGTATATCTCACAAAAATTACTAATTTTCTGGAAAAAACTCCCCAGCCACAAAACAAAGTTTATCCATGTCTATAATCACGAGTGACTTGGATCTAAGGATGGGAAACAGAAAATTTACCCCAACATTGCCCCTGTAATAATAATAATGGGCAGAAGAGGCAGCTCTTAAATTCTTTATCCCATGCATGGGTCCCCTCAAATTATCTATGGTATGATCCCAGTTATTCTCATTAGGGGTAATATATAGTTATTGACAATGGAATGGGTAAGGCCAATCTCTAAACAAATGGGGTATGTTTTCAGAAGGACTTTTTTCCCCTGAAGTTATTATGGCTCAGTGTATGCTAGCAGCAAGATTTAGGTTCTACTAAACATTTTCAGGAATATTGACAACAACAAATCAAAACACAGAAGATCTTATAACACTGTAAAGTCAATCTTCTATAATGCTTGATGTTTAGGGAATATATTAGGGAATATTAGGGAATAACTTCCATGAACTATACAGTTTAATTAGAGTAGAAAATATCAGTATTACTATTATTGTAGAAAAAAATGGGGCACCTATACAAAATGTACGTGGCTATATAACACTTTTATTTATTTATTTACATTTCTTTACCAGGAAGGTCCACTGTTTTCTGGGATGTCTGGGTAGAAAAGCTCCATGGTTGCATATACAAAGTTATTATGACAATGTACAAAACATATAACAGCAAAACAACCAGCAAATCAGCCACTGAACTCAAACATTGTCTAAGAATATGTTTAATACCAAAGGTTAAAAACATCTACAGTTTAGAGCTTTCATCTATAACACTAAGACATCATCAGAACTATGAATGTACTGCTTGTGGAAGACATTTTAAAATTTTATTGCAGAAAACACACCTCCCATGTAAACCAGTCTCAGCATGTTGTAGCTGAAATCAATTTGAAACAGAAAAAATAAAATAACAACACTAAAAATAAGTCAAAAGTTTTAAAACCTGAACCAAAACACATAAATAAAAACTTGTCAAAATAAGTAAACAAAAAATGTTTGATGAAACACAAAATCGTATTCTGCTGGCTCTCCTTTGTAGTTCACTGCTGACAGAAATACTATCATTTAAACTGGGAAAGTTGGCAGCATCCAGCTTAAGCTGCCATGACATTTCCTGGTGAAGCAGTTTGTTCTGGCAGTCCCCTACATAAGGGGAATGTTGTATTTGTTCAAGAACTAGAAATGTAAACTTGGTGAATTTGTCACAAACAGTTGAAAGCCTGGCCCCTGCACTTTTACTGTCCTTATACTGAATACTGTAAACATGTTGATAGATATGCTTATTTAATGCGTTCGTAGTTTTTCCCACATAGAAAGTGGGACTAGATGCACATGTAGCCACGTAAATAACTCTTACAGAAAAGCAACTGTAATCTCCACCATGCACAGAAGAACCAAATCTGCTTAAAAGGGTGCCATTGTAACAAATATTTATGTAAGGGCACTGATGACAATGCTCAGATTTCCTGGTAGATACAAATCCCTTATGATGATCAATAGGTTTCTCAAGAAAGGATTTTATGTTAGATTTATTTTTTATAGTAGATTTAGTTTTATAGGTAAAAGATGGTGGTATAAAAAAAACTCCAAAACTATCCTTGTATAAGTTTTATAAAATATTCACTGGTGAGCAGCCAATCTTCTCACAGTGGAGCAACTCCGGTTAATGCAGGGCATGAGACTGAACTGGCTTCAAATGCCTCTGCTGGTAAGCCTGTAACTGATTTTTCTACTACTGCAGATGTACATTCTTGGCTGAATAAATGGGATTTTTTGAACCAGACAGAATATATACAGTCTACAGATGGTCATTATTTATCCTTGCAAGAACAAATCTCTGCATTGGATAAGTGTTTATTCAAATTTAAATCACTCCAGTTTATTTATTAATTTATTTATTTATTTACCAGGAAATTCCAACTGGACGCAGGTCCTTTTTCAGCGGATGTCCGGGGAGAAAAGTTCCACATCATGTACATGATAAATAGAGATACAAAGTTGCAGCAATAGTAAACAATATTATAGGTTGTTGGCTTTAATACAATAACAAGATATTGATTATCAACAGTATATACAGTAAATGTTGCAAGTTAAGATAGTTTCTTGTCATTTATAATATTAGTAACAAAGTTGTCAGATGAGATTTTAAAGTATGTAAAGACAACTAGCTAATTCTGACTGTGGTTAGTAGTGGCGGTAGTATAGTTAGGTTAAGAGTCTAGGTGGGGGGGGGTAAGGGTGGTGGTGTTGGTCAGGATTAGAACAAGGACAAACCCAGTGCAACTTTAAGTGGAATTTGGGTGCAGTCTTGAAAAGGCTGCTGGAAGGTACAATAGTTATAGAGGGTGGAAGATTGTTCCAAAGTTTAAATATGGTACATAAAAATATGGCTTCTCCTGCTGAGTTTTTGGATTTGATAACAGTGAGTTGATTTTTGTTGCTTGATCTTAGGGGCCTAGTGGAGTGATAGGGTTGGAGAAGGGTTTGAAGGGAAGGGTTGTTAAGGAGGTGGTTAATAAGTTTATGAGTGAGGGTGAGTTGATTAAAGTGAAGGAGTTGTGGGAGTTCTAGCCAGTTTAGTTCTTTAAGGGAGATACAATGATGGCTGCAGTAGGAGGTTCTAGTGGCAAATTTAGCAATTTTGTTGCAACAAGCACCCAGCTTGTGTAGTGTAGGTCTGTCTGTCTAAGGTTGGTAAGTATGGGGATGCATAGAGTAGGTTGGAGATTAGCTGGGAATTGGCTATGGAGATTCTAGCTGCTTTGATTAGGAAATGGTGTCTTCCATATAATGCACCAAATTTCTTGTGATCTTTTTTTATTGTGAGAGATATGTGGGTTTCCAATCTAAGTTTGTTGTCTATTTCCACACCAAGTAATTTTGTGTGTTCTGATGGAGAGATGACGGTATTGTCTTTGGCGAGAATGTTGAAGTGGGGGGTGTTTTGGGTGGCTTTGGAAGGTTGAAACAGGAGAAGTTTTGTCTTATTTGGGTTGAGTAGGAGCTGAGCATTGGAAAGCCAGCTTTCTACAGAAAAGAATGATTCCTGTGTGATTTGTTGTAGTTCTGGTAGAGTGGGGGCAGAGCAAATGAGAGTAGAGTCATATGCGTACTGTATAAGAGATGCTTGTGTGGTGGCAGTATGTAGGTTGTTAGTGAAAAGTGAGAATATCAGAGGGCCAAGGATAGACCCTTGGGGAACTCCGAGAGTAACTGGGAGGTGAAGTGATAGGTTATCGTCCCAGATTACAGATTGTTGGCATCCGTGTAGATAGCTGTGGAACCAGTTGCAGACCAATTATGAGAAGGAGAGGTTGGGGAGAGTAGAGAGTAGTAGCTCATGAGGTACCATGTCAAAGGCCTTTGAGAGGTTTAGAAATATGGCAGTAGAGAAGAGGCCCTTGTTTTTGTGATGAAGTATAGTGCTGGTGAAGGAGAGCAGAGCGGAGGTAGTGCTGTGATATGGCCTGAAACCATGTTGGGTTTTGGAGAGGAGATCATTAGCTAGGCAGGAGTTGGAGACCTGGGTGTTGATACATTTTTCAAGTATCTTGGAGAGAGGGGAGAGGATAGCAATGGGGTGGTAATTGGAGAGGTTGGTGGAGAGGGCCCCTTCGTGGAGGGGATGTTGGACAACTACTTTTTGGGTGAAAGTGTACAGAGACAACATGTACCTAAAGGGCTCCATATGTGGAAGTTCCCACAAGGTGTAGAAGCAAATTCACCCTTTCACCCTGAACTATTGCAATTTTTTGATCATACAGGTTTAGAACTTACCAGACTGCTCATTAAAGAAAATGACAGGTGTTTGGTGAAATTTAAACAGGAAGTTACTAAACTAGTAGATTCTATAATTTCTGGTTTACTCTTTCACAAGATCAAGTCCCAGTTTAACAACATAAATAACAAAATTGTTCAAGTTAAAAACAGAAAGCACAAGAAATTAATCAGGAATGACTCAGATTGTCGTAATAGAACTGTATACCCTGCTCCTCCAGATGCAACAAACAAAAGCAATTTTGTCAAGACTTTTTATATTGACAATCATGAGGAAAGAGCTCAACTGGATATACCTTTAGAGGAAATAACTTTGAGAAGGTCAGAGAGACTTGCCAACAAGCAACAATCCAACTTTCACCAGACTAGGTAGTCCTATCCACACCATCATCCCCAAGGGAAGAAGAAGAAGAAAAGAAACTGCAAGAGATGGCATACAA
This sequence comes from Protopterus annectens, assembly GCF_019279795.1. Lineage (NCBI taxonomy): Eukaryota > Metazoa > Chordata > Ceratodontiformes > Protopteridae > Protopterus > Protopterus annectens. Next base: position 1,465,520,793 of record NC_056746.1, on the reverse strand, counting down.
GTTGGAATCAGCAATGGTAACTAATGATTTATTCACCCAGGAGCTCACTGCTATACCTTCAAGTATTGTAAACATTACTTCTTTTTTTGGATATCACATTTGCACTTTTACTGACGTGGTGATAGGCCCCGAGCACCATAGTTTGTTTTAGAAGGGGTTTAGCTTCATCCCCTCCACTAGGGCCAGGATGACACTCTCCTTGCCTTAGAATTGTTCATCAGAAAGCTTAATTTTCAAATGCTGTTTGGGGAGAAGTTAGTTGTAACACCCCTGACAAGTTTAAGAGGAAATGTACAGCAAATCCCCCTTTACACCCAGTTATCAATGTTTTTAAGAAGTAACGTGAAAAAAATGCACACTGTTGCAAAATAATACAAACAATCTTTTAAACCTTTCAGTTAAAGAAAAACAGCTTCTCCAACAATTTACTGACAACTACAATATTAGATGCATGAAACTGGACAAAGGTGGGGATCTGGTTATTAAAGACAGTGCTGACTATTCTGGATGCATGTTACATCATTTGCATGATGATAGTGTATATAGTGCTGTATCCACAAATGAAATCAATATAGCCTACAGAGTATTTAAAGTGGCACTGGATGAGTTGTTGTTATTATTCAATAAAATTCCACAAGGCATATATGACTTCCTTAGAGTGGATTGTCCTATTGTTCCAAAGATTTTTGGTATTCCCAAAATCCACTCCAATCCATCTAACCCTTTCCCCCACATCCAATTGGTCACAGAGCCCCTGACCAAGTTTATAGACCAAAAATTGAAAAACCTGATTGTTTCCTTCCCACACATAATAAGAGACTCATGGGACCTTCTGGATAAACTGTAGCCAATACCAGCAAAAGATGAATTCCTTTTGGTTACTTGTGATATCCAAAGTTCATTTATGGTAATACCCCATGACTTGGGTTGGAGTGGTCCAGAAAGATTGTAAAACAAACCGGTTTACTTTCAGAAACAGATTATCAATTGGTTAGTAAGTTCATGGATTTGGTGTTAAACGACAACTTTCTGACATTTGAGGGTGAATTTTACAAACAGTCTCTTGGAGTGGCTATGGGGCCGCATGTGCCCCTATGTTTGCAAATGCTGTCTTATTAAGATGGGAATTAGAATCACTTTTTAAACTCCCCCTTTATTCTAAACATTCGGGCTACTTCAGACACCTTGATGATCTACGTATCATTTGGGAAGGAAGTGTTAATGAACTTGAAGGATTCATGCTACAGTTACAAGCCAGCACCTCCTTTTTAAAGTTCACATATTTCTTTGAATGTGACCAGATTAATCATCTTGACACTGACATCACAAAAGGAGTTAATGAAGAATTCACTACAAAGATTTACAGGAAGCCCACTTATTGTAACACTTTTCTTTTTTTCACCAGTTCCCACCCTTTCCATCAGAAGAGAGGGGTAGTAAAAAGTCAATTTCTCAGAACCTCTCAGTTGCCTAGGATGGCATAGTGTGTCTTTAACAATTCAACATTCTGAGATCCATGTTTTTGGACCATGGCTACCCCCCACCACTTCATAAAATCAGAGATGAGATATGTGCAGAGAGAAACACTATATATCCCACATCATCAAGAAAGGCCTGAATAAACTTGACTAGAAAGACAATCAAACAGGTTTTAATGGTCAAACTAATATGGTCCTGCATTATACTTTGGATCTCAAGGACACTGAAAAGATTTTGAGGAAAAACTGGTTCTGGCTACAATTTAATGAAAGCATCAATGAGTTTTTTTTTTCTACACCACCATATTTTACCTATAAAAATAAATCTAACATAAAATCCTTTCTTGAGAAACCTATTGATCATCATAAGGGATTTTTATCTAACAGGAAATCTGGGCATTGTCATCAATGCCTGTACATAAACATTTAATAAACTAGTAACCATAAACAAAAACAATAAATGCCGAACTCTGCTAGGAAAATCCAAGGCACGTCAACCTTTTAAACCATTTAAAAACCTTTTTATTGACCATTTAAGCGCTTTCATCTCTGAATTGAGACTTCATCAGAAACAGAAAAACTCCATTAATGAACATTTAAATACTGATTTAAGTTATGACATCACACAATCAATCATGAATTTAAAGCAGTATATACCCAAGCAAAAATACTCATTTAAAACTATAAGAAAAAAATCATGCTAATAAATAAATACATAAATGAAATATGCATTAGTTTATGCTTTGCAATTTTTTTTACACTTTTTTACACATTCTAAATGAAAAGGCCATCGGGTCATAATCTAATAAAAATGAATTAAATAAATAAAATGGAATGTTGACTAAAAATAATATGTTACTACGAACAATAATCAAAAAATTTATATATATACATATATAAATATGTAAAATTATATAACAAACTTCTATCATACATAATATTATTTCAAGAAGGGCAATTGTAATACTAGGGGAGTGGTGTATTTAGCCATGTGTTATACTAGTGGATATTTTTATGTAGGTAAAGAATAGAATATATGAACATCTAAATGACATAAAAAATAAAAAATCTACAAATGCTCTATATAAACATGCGATTATTTGTGACAATTTTGAAAAATTTGTTTTTGGTATCCTGGATGTGATACAAATAAATTCAAGGGGGGGTGATTGGAAAAACACCCTAAAAAAGAAAGAAAGCCAGTGGCAATTTAGACTGGCTTCTATGTTTACACCAGGTTTAAATGATCATGTTTCCTTGGCACCTATATTAATGGAAAGGGCCAATAACATATGAATTTAACATCATTTTTAAATAAATTTTTAAATGATTGTTTACAAATAAAGTTTTTAAGTGTTTTTGTATATATATATATATATATATGTATATATATTAATATTTATGAAATATTTATGCAATATTCATTGGACAGGTATTGGTGAAATAATATGTATGATAGAAGTTTGTTATATAATTTTACATATTTATATATGTATATATATAATTTTTTTGATTATTGTTCTTAGTAACATATTATTTTTAGTCAACATTCCATTTTATTTATTTAATTCATTTTTATTAGATTACGACCCGATGGCCTTTTCATTTAGAATGAGTAAAAAAGTGTAAAAAATTGCAAAGCATAAAATAATGCATATTTCATTTATATATTTATTTATTAGCATGATTTTTTCTTATAGTTTTAAATGAGTATTTTTGCTTGGGTATATACTGCTTTAAATTCATGATTGATTGTGTGATGTCATAACTTAAATCAGTATTTAAATGTTCATTAATGGAGTTTTTCTGTTTCTGATGAAGTCTCATTTCAGAGATGAAAGCACTTAAATGGTTAATAAAAAGGTTTTTAAATGGTTTAAAAGGTTGATGTGCCTTGGATTTTCCTAGCAGAGTTCGGCATTTATTGTTTTTGTACATAAACATTTGTTACAATCGGACCTTTTTAAGTAGATTTGGTTCTTCTGCGCATGGTGGAGATTACAATTGCTTTTCTGTAAGAGGTATTTACCAGGCTACATGTGCATCTAGTCCCACTTTCTCTGGGGGAAAAACTAAGGATACATTGAATAAGCATATCTATCAACATGTTTACAGTATTCAATATAAGGACAGTAAAACTGCACTGGCCAGTCATTAAACTGTTTGTGACAAATTCACCAAGTTTATATTTCTAGTTCTTGAACAAATACAACATTCCCCTTATGTAGGGGACTGCCAGATCCAACTGCTTCTCTGGGAAGTGTCATAGCAGCTTAAGCTGGATGCTACCAACTTTCCCAGTTTAAATGTCAATATTTCTGTCAGCATTGAACTAAAAGTGAGAGCCAGCAGAATATGATTTTGTGTTTCATCAAACATATTTGTTTAGTTATTTTTTTTTTGCCTAGTTTGTATTTATGTGTTTTGGTTCAGGTTTTAACAGTTTTGACTTATTTCTAGTGTTGTTACTTTATTTTTTCTGTTTGACACTGATTTCAGCTACAACATGTTGAGATTGGTTTACATGGTAAGTGTGTCTTCTGCACTTTAAAATGGCTTCCACAAGCAGTACATTCATAGCTCTGATGATGTCTTAGTGTTACAGATGAAAGTGCTAAACAATGGATATTTTTAACCTACTTTTGATATTAGACATTCTTCGACATATTTTGAGTTTGGTGGCTGATATGGTGGTTGTTTTGCTGTTATTAGCTACTGTTTCCTTCCAGTACCAGAGCTGCACTCTTGTTTCTTCCTTTAATCTAGTTGGGAGGGTGGCTTAATGGCTAAGGTGTTTGCCTTACAAAGACAAGTTGCAGGGTTTGAATCTCACAAGGGATAATTGGCTAGGCTTAAAATGGCTCGCAAGGGCAGTTAGCTTAGTACTAAACTATGAACCTATGAGCCTATGTACAAAACATCTGTTAAAGGAGAAGCATTATAAGGTTCTAACAGAGACGTGTCAAATGTTCAACAATGAATTAACTGCACTCTGCAATACACATACATTAAAGTTAATGTTTTATAAAACTTATACAAAGACAGTTTTGGTGGTATCACTCTTGCATGCATACAGTAAAGGGAATATTGTATACAAATATTTATACAAAGACAGTTTTGATGGTTGCATTGTAAAATATGCATACTTTAAAGGACTTATTTTCTCCAAAGACAGTACTGAAGAGAGTGAGTGGGTAATAACTGTTTCCAGGTTGGGCTGATACAAGTGTGAAAGAATGGAAAGAATGGGAGATTGTCGTATAGTGAAAAGGAGAAACTTGGATAAGGGTAGAGAAGATTAGCGTGAGCTGAGGTAGAGATAACATTCTAAGAGTGATGAGTTAGTGCGGAATATATAGTGGAAGATATGCAGGAGGGCGGTATGTAGTGGCCACAGAGATATATGTTTGGGATAAGAAGCTGATGATCACCTTGAGAAGGTAAGTGATATATTAAAGTAGCATTCTGGTTATTGGTACTTCAAAATTTGAATGCATGAGATCTAATGTGCATGTCAGAGTGTCCTATTACAACTAGATGAAAGATTTCAATCAGAACTAGTTTATACTAACAGCATACTAAAAATATTAGTAGTTGACATGAAAGGTCTTTATTGTATGGACATCAGATTACTACTTTCTTATAGAATGACATCTATGGATTCAGAATCCACCATAATTTTATCTTAACTTTGTAAAATGTTGATGTTGATGGGCTCCTGAATTACCCAAAGTAAGCTGGTACAATTACTCTTCAAAATCATCAAATGAATGTAAATTCTTATATACAATTTCATTTAATGTTTTTTTCACAGTTAAGAAGAGAATTAACTGGGGGAAAACATCTCACTCCATTATGGCAACAATATATTTGCATTAGTTGAATTGTTTACTGTTGCTATAATGGAGTGAGATGTTTTTATAACCCTACATGAATTAGTGAATGTAATTTACTGATGGTTAATTTGTGATTGGTTTAATTGCATCCACTTGTAAATATAGACATTTTTATACAGACAATTGTTGTATTTTCTTTTGTCTGATGAAGTTGGAGCATTGTCTCTGATGAAAGTGCTCCCAATTAATAGTGTGGTCTGGAGTGCTTACAACCTGTTTGCTTTTTTGTTATTTTACCAGTTTGTTCTTTTTTGGAATCTTTACATAAAAGCCCCTAATGTCTCAGGTAGTGCTGCTAAAAAGATGTTTCCATACTGGTAGAATTTTAGACCAATCAAACTTTTCATAAAGAAGAAACAAGCATTTATATTAAACAAAAGCACTTCACTTTTAGAAACAAATTCAAACTTAACAAGATCTCAGAAGACCTTAAAATAAACATAAACACAGAAATATATACCATCAAATTCAGAATAAAAGAAATGTTTCACTAAAGAATTACTTTCCACTCTAAAACAATGTAAATGGTCACCTCTCATTATCTACCTCTACAGGAAGACATTCTATATTTTAACTCAACTTTCCTAAACATCTTAGACTAGCTCCTCCTTGGATGATTAGAATCAAATCCAGCTATGCCCCATGGCTATCCAAGCAGACAAGATCACTCATAAAAACTAGAGATAAATCTTGGGAAACTTTGTACACATCCAAATCAACTGCAAACAAACAGGTATTCTTGGAACTAAGGAATAAGGCAAAAAGGCATATTAGAGAAAACAAAATCAACTATTATAGTCATATTCAAACCAAACACCAAAATCAACCACAAAAATTAAGGACAGCTATAAATAAAATCCTGCAAACAGATCAAATCAGCACACCTTCCCCTTCATTTCCAAACACAAATTATAATACAGCAACCCAATTTAATAACTATTTTACAGAATCCATTATACCCCTAACAAATCACTTCTCAACTCCCCTACAACCTCTTTCCATAAATCCCATAACAGTAATAAATTCTCCTTCCAACCAGTCCCTACAGACACCATGAAAATACCTAAAAAAAGCTTAAACTACAACCGTTGCCACAGATCTCTTACCCACAGAGTATCTAAATATCGCTGCCAATGCCACCACATATCCAGTATCAATACTCATCAATCTCTCCATCTCTGAGCATTGTGTTTCATCAATATGGACAATATCCCATATCATTCCACTTTACAAAGGTAGAACCTCAACAGAGCTATCCAACTATTGTCAGATAACAATACTATCTCCATTATCTAAAATCTTAGACCTCTCCATCCACTCTCAAGTTCTAAGTTGTCTACTGACTATCAACCTCCTATCTGACACTCAGCACAGTTTCTACCCCAAACACAGCACTAGTACTGCTCTTATTTCCTTCGCCAACTTCATCAATCAGCATACAAACAATTGTCATCTAGTGTCATCCATCTTCTTAGATCTTTCTAAAACTTTTGACACCATCTGTCATGACAAACTCCTGATGTCTCTCTCTGAGTGCAGTCGCAACCATTCTTCACTCGCTTGGTTCAAATATTGCTTAGGTCAAGAGCAAGCTGGAAAATGGCAACACACAATCTCTCCCCTCCTACCAGTCCCTCTTGGAGTCCACCAAGGCTTTATCCTAGGTCCACTCCTCTTTAAAGAGTTCATTAATAATCTACATACCCCCACCTTGCATGCCTCCATTGCCCAATACACTGACAATTATACTCTCCCTTGCACTGCACCAACATTACAGCAACTTCAGCAGCAAACATAGCAATCGTTCTTAGCAGTTGAATCCTGGCTAAAAAATGTCCAGCTTATTCACAACCCCAGTAAAACTAAACTTATGATCTTTTAATCAACTAGAACTACTGACCTTTCCATCAACCCCTGTTTCAACACCTCCTCCTCTAATAATACAATTATCTCCACAGCTCCCCACGCAAAATTTTTCAGTTTAATCATTGATGATAATCTGAGATTTGATAGCTACAGAGCTCAATCTGTACTGAAAGTGCATTAAAAAACTCAGAACACTTTGCAGAAACATGCAGTTTCTAACTAACAATACAAAAGTCACTATTACTAGAACTCATCTCATCTCAACCCTCCTCTATGCTTCCCCAGTTCTCATTAACCTAAAACAATCCCACTTGCACAAACTTGAGCCATGCTACAACAAGATTGCCAAGTTTGCCACAAATTCAACTTACAGATGCCATCACTGAATAGCCCTAAAACAGCTCCACTGGTTAGAGCTCCCCAATCTCTTAACATATGATCAACTGACCATGGCACATTGAATCCTCAAACACCAAGAAAAAAACCCTGCCCTTCAAAACCACTTGTTACCTTACAGAACAAATTGTGAATTGCATTCCTCCAACAAATCTCTACTAAGGGTATCCAAAGCCTATAACACAGCAGTAGAATCTCTGGACTCAAACTTCATAGCCAAAATTTGGAATTCCTTACCTTTAGAAATCAAGTATCCCACCTGTTCCTTATCTTTCAAACAATACCTTAAAGCCCATCTATAAAACTCATGGATATGCCCCTACTCCAACCCAAATTCACAGTAATCATCCTGACTCTATATGCTCTTCAGATTATACTAGGATTCCTTTCTTGCTTTATTCATGCATGGACATGCTTACTAGATCTATATACTGCAAACGTATAAAAGATGCTATTATATATGGAGCTCAGTTGATATTGTTGGTTAAAGGTATGAGTGATAATCCAGTAGATCTATCTTTATCTATTGGATTAGGAATGGCTTTTATTCCATGTTTAATGGGAAATTCATATTTACTACAATTTTATACTTTAGAATTAATGTTTTATAGAAGTACTTTTTTAAAGCCTGACCAGAATTTTACCCTACTTATATTTAAAGAAGAAAGAACATTAAATTACACTCCCAAGTTTACACACATAAAAATAACATTCATTGTTATCAGAGAATATGGTATAACTACTATAATCAAAATAAAAAAAAAGAAGCAAAAAGTTTCTTCCAACAATAACTTGAAATGGAATTAACATCCTTATCATTAAATACTAATGGCTTAAATAATGCAAATAAATGATAAAACTTATTAAAATATTTAAATCTAAATAAGGCACAAGTAGTATTTCTTCAGGAAATGCATTTTAAGACTAGTGATAGCTTTATTTGGAACCCTAAGGACTATACAGTCTTAGCTCAATCCTCCTATAGAACAAAGGCAAAAGGAGTATCAATTATCTGGAAGAAAAACATAATCACTCCAAAAGTTATTTATAAATATGAAGACAAAAAGCTCTACTAGCATTTGTTATAATTAAATTTAATAACAGAATATGGACCTTAGCTAATCTATATTGGTTCCCAGGAATTGGAGCAGGAACGGTAAAAAAAACACCTAGATTTTATTTCCAACAATTATAAAGGAAACCTTATACTAGGAGGAGACTTTAATTGTACCTTAGAAGCTTCTGAAACCACCAAGAAGTCTTTTCACATAGCAACTATTTCAAAATCCTTAAAAAGATGAATTTAATAGACACTTTTAAAGTAAAAGATGATAAATCCTTATTTTCCCATAAAGACCATAGATATGGAACACAAACCAGAAAAGACAAATTATTCGTAGTTCAAGATTTACAAACAAAAATCTTCAACTTCTCAACAGTTCCATGCCCCTTCTCAGATCATGACTGTAATAATAAAGCTCCAAACAGAGTTTAAGCCTTTAATCCTCTGAACTAGAATTTCATCATATATCACGAAAATTAAAGAATTCAGACCCTGGATGTTGTCGGAACTACAATTATTTCTTGAAATTAATAATACAACAGAAATAAGTAGAGTCATGGTTTGGGACTCATTAAAAGCATATTTATTTGGTAAGACCCGTAGCTGGTAGAAAAACAAAGTCAGAGAGTGGGAATCTGAATCATTAGACTTGCAAACCCGACTCTTGACAGCAAAATCTAAAAAAAAAAAAATCAGAATTGTCCAGAAGTTAAAAAAGAAATAGATGAATTAAATAAAAAAAGAATGAAATTATAACACACAAAACTTGTCTAGCCTTGGAAAAATTAAAAATAAACTCATTAGCCACCTCCCCCAGATATCTACATAACTTATCTATAACAATTAAAATACAATCTAAAGCAAATAACATTAGTAGTAAATATCATGAAAAGAAAGGGAAAAAAGTATCAGATATAGGAGACATCCTTGAAGCATTTCGGTTCCATTATATGAAACACCTCAAAAAAAGAAGATTTAGATACCAACCAAATAAACTTAGATACAAGCTTTATCAATATAAAAATACCTTTCCAAATTTTTGGATTGGAAATTAAAACAGCTATGGGGGAAACATGACCAGTTACTTAAGGACTCATGGCAATTTCTACGGGGTATAACCAACGATCTATTCAGGTCTGACCTAATCTTTGTTACCATTGATGTGGTTGACATGTTCTCTGTGATTCCACACACAACAGGTCTGAAATGGATTGAGGAGGTTCTCTGGGAGTGTAAGGGGGTTACTAACAACAATGTCCATCTGATCTTGGCATTACTGGACTTGGTTCTGAATAACAACTATATTTATTTTGATGGAGAATATTTCCAGCAGATTTCTGGTGTCTCTATGGGAGCAAATTGTGCCCCTACTTATGCTGATATGATATTGGCAGTATGGGAGAATAAATTCGTCCTTAACTGTGAGTTTTCTAAATATTGGATACATTACACCAGGTTTCTGGACGATATATGCATATTTTGGACAGGCCCGAGGCAGTTTATTGAGGACTTTGTCACCTATTTACACTCTACAACAACCTTTTTGCAGTTTACATATACTATATCAACAGAACAGGTTAATTATTTAGATGTCACTCTGGTTAAAGAAGTGGATGGCTTCCGTTCATGTGTTTATAGGAAGCCGAGTTTTTCCAATAGTTATTTACACTACAATAGTTTGCACCCTAAATTTCAGAAGAGGTCTATTCTTAAAGGTCAATTTGTTAGGGTTTCCCGCATGACCTCGGATGACCTCAACTTCCATCAAGAGGGTGACAAGCTCATGTCTCTATTTCTAGCTAGGGGTTACCCTATAACATTGATTAATTCAGTTAGGGAAGAGGTTCAGTCAGCTAGGGGCACTAGATTTGGTCCATTTTTGGGCAAGGAAAAAATAGTGAACAACACGGACCCTACTTGCAGTTTTCTTACCACATTTGGTTCTAGTCAGGTGTTCGTTATAGAGCACAGTTTAGATGTGGGGGATATTAGAAACATTGTCCAAAAGGAATTAAAATCCTTTGTGGACTTTACTGATTTAAACAATTTAAAAGATTTGTCTTGTAAATTTGTATATAGAAAGGGTTTAAATATTAAGAGAATTTTGGAACAGAACAATAACCAAAATAATCTTGAACAGCGTAGAAAAGGTACATTTCATTGTGATAGATGTCCACAGTGCAAGTATGTTATAAACCAGGAGGTTATTTATTTGGAGAGTAGGAACAGGAGAATTTGTTCCCACCATTTTTACAACTGCAATTCTACTGGCATAGTTTACTTGGCTATATGTGTATGTTGCCAAACATTCTATGTCGGCAAAACAGAAAGGCAACTTAAAAGACGCATTTACGAGCATGTCTATGAAATACAGAAAAAGTGCACTACTAATGCACTTTATAGACATGCGGTGGTATGTGAGTCTGCATCTTTTAAGTTTTTCGTGTTGGAAGCAGTTATTAATTGTAAGAGGGGTGGCCATTGGGCAGCACGCCTTTCTCACAAAGAAATGTATTGGCAGATTTTGTTACAAGCCAATAAATTTCCAGGCTTGAACGAAACCATTTCTATTATGCCCTATTTAAAATTAAGGGCAGACCATTTATAGGAATGAGATTTCATTTGTAATATTTTTAAATATTATGTAATGAAAATTTTATTATATATGTTTTATATTATTCAAACTGTGGAACTGTAAATATAAAGTTTTTCACAGATTTGATTACAATTTTTAATCTTAGTTAATTTTTAATGTAATGGTTGCATTGAGATATGAGAGTTAAAAAATTTTGCTCTGCTACCTGTTGATTGTGTTTTACAAAAAGGTTTAAAATATATTTACTGCATTATTTGTGATTCATTACAAATATGGGTCTTGTTTTAAAGTAAAAAGCAGAACTTTGTGTGAAGTGTTATTACATACAAAATATATATTTATATAATTTTATGTGTTTAACTGGCAGTTAAAGATGGAATTTCAGTAGTGTTTCCTTCTTTAAGAACAGTTTTGTAGTAATTGTTCAATTATTGCATTAACTTATCAATTAAGTGATGTATAAAAGTAGGGACACAACTGAATGTTTTTATCTGAAGAAGTTGTACTATTGACGAAAACGTTTTATTCATTGTGTGGCGTTTATACAATAAATCTGCTTGTGGAGTTCGTTGTCCGGAGGTGTTCTTTTGTGGTTGTCCTTATCAAGTGGTTGGCTTCTCTGGGTTGCTGTTCCTGGCTTGCTTGTTTTTCGTATTAGTAGTGAATATCATGAAAAGAAAGGGAAAAAAGTATCAGATATAGGAGACATCCTTGAAGCATTTCGGTTCCATTATATGAAACACCTCAAAAAAAGAAGATTTAGATACCAACCAAATAAACTTAGATACAAGCTTTATCAATATAAAAAAAATCCCGAAAACTTAAAACTAGACCTACAAAAACCTATATCCTACAAAGAAATTGTTGACAAAATAAAAGAAAGTAAATCTAACAAAGTTCCAGGGATAGATGGTATAATTATGAAAATTTACAAACTCTTCCCTTCAACAGTAATCTCCCCTTTTTCATAAAACTTTGCTAGAACTCCAGTCAGAAGCAAAAATACCACCCTCATGGAAATATTCTCTCATGACACCAATTCTAAAAGATAATAAACCATCAGACCGTTGCACCTCATACAGACCTATATCATTACTGAATAATGATTACAAAATATTCATGTCAATCCTAGCTAACAGATTGAAAATCCCACTTTCAAAGACAATAATGATCAAACTGGGTTTTTATATAACAGACACACACACACATGATAATATTAAAAGGATACTTACTCTTATAGATTATGTGAATAAAGAAGATAGAGAAACACTTGTAATCGGACTAGACATAGAAAAAGCCTTTGATTCCCTCAGTTGGGAATATCTATTTAAAACTTTAGCATTATTTGAATTTCCTCATCCCTTCATCTTATTACTAAAAACATATATATTAATAACTTAGCCTACATTAAATTAAGTCCTTTCACCTCAGAATCTATCCATATAATGAAAGGTACTAAACAAGGATGCCCTCTTTCCCCTATTTTATTTGCTTTGGCTATAGAAATACTTGCAGAAATAATACGCAATAATCCAGGAATAAATGGAATAGAAGTCTATGACCAGTAGATATCTAAAATAATGCTTTTTGCTGATGATATTTTATTAACCCTATCAAATTCCAAAGAGTAATTAGGAGAGCTAGAAGAAGTAATGGAAAAAATGTATAAGATTTCAGGTCTATACTTTAACTGATCAAAATCAAAATTTCTATTTTTAAAGAAGAAAAAGGAACTACAAGTTACAGATAAATCCATCATAGTAAAATAAGAACTTACACTAAATTATTTAGGAATAGTGTTATGCAAAAATATAAACGAAACAATATTAATAAATTATAAAAACATTATTGAAACAATAAATATATATATATATATATATATATATATATATATATATATATATATATATATATAAGTGGAACAAAATTATATTAACTTTTGAAGACATATTGCAATTAATAAAAATGGTCTTATTGCCAAAAATACTATATGTAGCATTAGCAATACAGTTAATTCCTGAGAGATGCATTCTTAAAGAAATAAATTCATGTTTAATACAATTTTTATGGTATTCCAAAAAGAATAGAGTAGCTCTAACTCATCACATTAGACCCTGGAAACAAGGAGGATTGAACTTCCTAGAAATAGACACATATATAAAAGCATATGTGCTTAAAACTACAATAGACTGGATAAACCCAAATTATTTTGCCAACTGGAAAGAATTAACAATGGCTATATTAATAAATAAATTTAATCTGTTAAAAACAATTTTAATAGTAGACATATCAAACAAACCCTGGTACATACTATGCATACTTATACAATATAATGTAACAAAACCTTCTAAAACACTGATTAATCATTACATCAATTCCTTTAGGAAACTTATCAATGCAAACATAGATCTAAAACTTTGGTTTGACCTTTTAACCCCATTTACCATCACTAAGAACTTTCCTCACAAAATATATAGGGAAACAATAACCTCCTGGGAACAAAATGGATTCTTATGCTGGTTTCAATGTGCAAATAAATTAAATGTTTTAGATATTTGTTAGTGTCTTTCGGCTTTTCCCGGTTAGGGGTCGCCACAGTGGAACTCCGTTCTGCTAATGATTGGTAGTTGATTTTTACGTGCAGAGTTACCAGCTGTGACACACAACCTTCAACGAAGGTATGCCCATTCGCCCATTCACGCATGTCTCCACGCAGAAGACGCTCTAGCTGAGGATCGAAGCAGACAGCATCTTACTGTGAGGCGACATACATATGATAAAAACTGCTTACAATATTCCAACACAGGACTGGTTAACCTTACAAAGCATTATAATGTACACTCAAGATTTATGCAGATTAATTAATAATTCCTCATTTAAAGATATTCCAAATCTAATAAGTTTTTTTGTATGAATTTATATATAATAGCTGTGAAAAGAAAAATTCCATTTCAAATATATATATAAAGAGTTAATAACATATAAAACAATTCCCAAACCATCATGCTGGCAGTTCTTAACAAAAGGTCATTCATTGCAGTTAGCAGAAGAAATTAAAACTAACATCTTACTATCAGTTAATTACACCTCTAACACACAATACTGGAAAATATTTAACTGGAAATACTTACATAGAGCATTTTTAACACCAGTTAGAATTAAAAAGATCGGTACTACTACAAATGGTTTTGCTGGAGGTGTGAAAAGTCAAATAAAGCAGACTGGATTCATATTTTTTTATGAATGTAATAAAATTAAATCATATTGGAATGAAATCAATAATTTTTTGCAAACTCTATTTAATGAATCCTTTACCTTAACTAAAGTATTGATTATACTAAATGTAAATGAAGGTCCCTACCTGAATAAGACAAATATGCATTTGTTATGGACAATACTTGCTATATCTAGAAAATGCATAACCAGAAGGTGGAATTCAAATATACCCCCGACCTTGGAAAAATTCTACACTTTACTGAAGACAACTGCACTGATGGAAATAAAAATCAAAGAACTACGAATCTATCCCAGGCCATTGGTAAATAATCCTTGGAAGAAAGTTATGTCTTTGTTAGGCACTGCAGTAATCAATATTGTATCTCTGATAACAGATCTGTTAATTCTATATTTAATAACATACAGTGTATATAACTGAAAGTCAGGCTATTGTAAATATTGTATATAGTTGTTTAAAATGACATTTAAAAATATTATGTAAATGTTATTTTAATTGAAAATAAAAAAATATTTGAGGAAAAAAAAAGATGCTGCTATAGTGTTACTGTACATGATGTATTTTGTAATATTGTATTTGTCCTTTTATAATATGTTGCTTAATTTATTGTATATAATTGCACAATCTTACATGTTTGTACTAATCACTGTACGTCTTCCATGGAGCTTTTCTCCTGGGCCTCTGCTGAAAAAGGACAATTATTGTCCAGTTGGAATTTCACAGTAAATGAATGTAAAATAAAAATAAATAAATTAAATAAATAAACATAAGGGAAAACTAGCTAACAACTTAGAGGATAAAAACAATATTACAAGTATATCAATTATGTAACTTAATCTAAGCACTTTATTCAATCTATAATCAATGCAAGCAATACTATTACTGATCCTAAATAAATTGCAGCTGTCTTTAATAAATACATTTCTGGTTAATTCAGTTCAAATACCACTTTTTGCTTATACTGTTATGAAGTAAATATAACATCCTAAGATATTCCAGCTGATGCTGTTAAAAACTCACTAAAAACTAGGGGAATAGTAAGTTACTAGGACCTGATAACATTCCTGCAATGTTACTATCCAGTATATATAGACAGTTGTATCTCATACTTCATTCTGTATTTAACATTGTTAGCTAAATGCATTGTCCAAGACATTTGGAGTAAATCTTCCAAAACCCAATTTTTATAATGAGAAATAAATTGGAAATTCAGTACACCAGACCAATAAGCCTCACTTCATTAATATATAAATCATTTAAAAAGTGGTTAATTCAGCTCATCAATGACCCAGACTATAGTAATTTTACCAAAGAGATCTACTCTTTCAAATTTGGCAGAATTATATAACTTGATAAGCATAGCATTAGACATGGGGCTATTAGCTGGGGTGATCTTTTAAAATATTTTGAAAGCCTTTAACTCTTTACCACACTACACACAAGGTTTTTATTTCTTATCACTTTAACCCATACTTGATTAGGTGGATATAGAAGTGCCCCTGATTCCAAATTTGCTGTCTTTAATACATTTTCCATTTCTTCCATTGTTTTCTGTTCCCTCATTATATTCTTTAGTTATTTTTTCACTCTCTGTTTATGTTCTTTTTCTATTTCATCCTTTGAAAATGTCTTACTTATATATTCTTTTATTGCATCCATTATTTCTTTCAATGTCTTAACAATATCTCCTTTTTCATTTCTTATTTCTCTTAGTATTTTTCTATTTTTTACAACTTTATTTAAGTACAATATGGCCTCCTCTTTCTTTCCTTTTAAGAAATATCTTTGTTTTGTTTAAACAACAAATTTTGAGTTTTTATCCATTTCATATATCATTTTTTTTCTTTTTCAGAAAATCCTTTTCTATCTCTTATTATTTAAATATTTGATAACTGATTTCTTTATATTTTTGTTTTTTCTTGTGTTCTTTTTAATATTTGCCAGTCTAAAAAACATATTTCTATTTGTCTTTAAAACTTATCTACAGACTTGTCCATTTCTCATAAAACACCCTCATATCTATATAGCCCTTCCATAATTGTATAATACTTTCTCTGTCTTCTTCATTTAAAACTATTTCATTTATTCTTTTAATACTTCTACCAATTTTTATATATCCTTTTTCTTGGATCCCTATCCAAATTGCCACTTTGTCTGAAAATCTGTTACTTCTGTTCCTTTATATAACATTTTCAAATTTTCTGAAACCATAAAATAATCAGTTTTAACTCTTAAATTACCACTTTTATAAATCCATTGTTTGTTATCCCATAAATATAATGTTCCACTTTGTAAGATCTCTGTAATTACTTTAACATAAGCTCCTTCTTTTCTCCTTTTTCTTAAGTAAAAATTAAAATCTCCCACCAATATTATTTGCATATTAAAGTTACATAGTCAAGGATTTTTTTCAGCATTAACTTTCTTTCATTTGTGTGGCATATGCAAATACAGCAAATTCTATACACTTGCTTTTTTCCACCTCACACCCAATACTGTCACTTTACTTAATATTACTGAAGTACAATTGAACATTTCTGGTGGTGCCCTTTGTTCTTTGCACCACCAGTTGTGAAACATTTACAGTTGTAGGTAGATAGAAAATAATTTGAAATGGGTTGTGTATATTCACATTTTAGGGCTAATAAATTTCATCTTCCCAATAATACATATTTTTATAAGTAGTATTGAATGAACCTGTATATCAGGTGGAATGCTAAAATAATTAAAATAGAAACAATAGTAATTAAAATAGAAACAATATTAATAAAAAACAATGCACACATATATATATATATATATATATATGTATTGTATATTTTTTTTTTTTTTTTTTTACATGATATGTGTCAGGTATTTTAAAATATGTTCAAATATGTTTAAGTTATTTAAAGAGTTTAAAACTCAATTCATTGAATGTTTTTGCGTACCATTTTATTTTATTCTGTTTTATTCTAATTTATTTTATTCTAATTCGTTTACAGTTGGAAGTTAAAGTTCATATTGTAACAAACTTTCAGCAAACAGATTCAATTATGGTTGAACCATTATTTCAGTAGCAATCATGTTAATTAATTGACAAGAAGCTATGGATATATAAGAAGTTGTTTTTAAATAAAGCTGTTGTCTGATGAAGGTGGGGAGATTGCTCTCTACCGAAAGCGCTCATTTTCAATAAAATCGATTATATTTTGTTTTTTGCTGGTGCAGAAATTGTGTTCCAGGGTCTCAGTTTTGTTCGCATTGTGCCACTTTTTGTTTTTTCATTGGTTTGCCTTTTGGAGTTAGAGAAATAAAGAGACCAACTGAAAAAGACTATCCCAGGATTCAGTAAAGTTCTGTGCAAGAATAAACTATGGATCGTGTCCGTTCAGCACAGCAGAGCGTCTTGCATATTTATGAAGGCGCTTCTGTAACACCTACACAGACACGATCCGTGAATGAGTGCAGGGGGCATGTTACAGCAGTGCTTGCACATGTAACATGCCCCCTACACTCAGAAACTGCCATTATGGCACTTTTAAAAGCAAAAATACAGTTGTCTGCATTTATACTGCACAAGTGTGCAGTATATCCACAGAATGCATGCCACAGACATGCATATGGAGCATGTTACCCCTAGCCTCTGCTGAAAATAGGCTTCCCATCCTAGTCGGACTTACCCAGTCAACAAATATTAAATAAAGAAGTAAAATAAACAACATTGACAAGCATGAGTTCCCATGCACTGCACCGAATACATGCTAACACAAAACCCTTATCCTGTGCACTTTTAAAGTGCTAAAATTGTCCCCAGTGTTTTGCCCTTGTTCCCCTATTACGGCAGGCATACTCCTAAAGTGAGAAAAATTTAAATTCTATTTAAATCCTCAAAATCATTTTTTTTATTAAACTAATACAGTTTAACTGTAGCTGAGCAGGTGTGCCCATTATGTAGCTATGCATAGCAAAGTTTAAACATCAAAAGAAGCTAAACAATGATACACACATTGCAAACAAGGAAGCTAGAATAGTATAGTGGTTAGAGTACTTGCCTACTATGCATGGTTCAAGTCCTACAACATTCCATCCATTTTCATATGTGAAATATGACTAAAATGTATTTTTCATTAATAGGTAGTGAATATTATTATGTATAAGTTAATCAAGGTAGTGTAGGTTCATAGGTTCATACTAGGCTATCTGCCCGAGGGCATTTACAAGCCTAGCCCATCGTTTTGTGGCGTACGCCACCCCTTTAGTATGGGGAACTATACCCATTATTTTGCTGTGCCTCTGTCGAGCAGTGACACTGAGGTAATCCCTGAGGTATATCTGCGATCTCCCATCCATTGGTCAAGATTTCTCTTGAACAAGGCCAGCGAGGTGCTCTGCCTCACATGTACCAGGATTTTGTTCCACAGCATAGGGAGTCTTTGGGTGATGAATCTATCCCTCCAGCACGTCCTATTAATAGCCGTGTCGAGGTTTAAGTCTCCCGCCCTTGTGGCTCTGATGGATCTAGATTTTTTGAGGTGAAGCATATTCATCAAATCTGGGTTTGACATGGCCTTGTATGTTAGGCAAAGGTCACCTCTGAGCAAGTGGTAAGTGACTGAATAGAGCTGGAGTTCTTTCAGTCGGGCAGCATAGGACAGATTTTTGAGACCCTTTATCCTTTTGGTGAGGAACTTTTGTGGCCTCTCCAGCTGCTGCAAGTGTCGGGTCAGATACATTCTGAATGGGGCATTGTACTCAATCATTGGTCTGATGAGTGATGAGTAAAGGGAGACTATGACCTCCCTTGATCTAGATGAGAATCCCTTCATGATAAGGTGGGCAATGTAGAAGGTCTTCCTAACTACTTTAGCTACATGGGTGTCGAATGACAGACTACTATCAACCTGGGTCCCCAGGTCCCTGATAACTTCTTCTGTGCTCAGTGGATTGCCACCTATTTGGTAGCTAGGGGTAACCTTGTTTTTCCCGAAGGGTATGACTATGCATTTTTGGCATTTAACTTTAGGCCGTGGCTCTGGCACCAGTTATCCGTTTCTGTGAGACCCTTCTGAAGGATATCTGTGTCAGATGTGTTTTCTACTATGGCGCCCAGTTTGCAGTCATCTGCAAACTTTGTCAGCCATAACCCTCCTGTGTTTGCTTGTACTTTGGAAAAGTAGATGCCAAACAAGAGTGGGCCCAGGACTGAGCCCTGTGGGACACCACTTGTGACAGGCTTTGAGTCTGACATGGCGCCAGCAACTCTGACCCTGTGGGTTCTGTCACTCAGCCAGTTTGCAACCCATCTTGTGATGTATGGGTTAACATTTAAGCTGATGAATTTTCAATGATACCCGAGTGGGGTATTGTATCGAAGGCCTTAGCCAGATCGAGGTAGGCTGTATGGACTGCCTTTCCCTCATCAATGGCTTTGGTAACTGTTTCGAAAAAGTCAACCAAGTTTAAAAGGCATGATCTGCCTTTGACAAAGCCAAACTGGGTTGGATCCAAAGTCTGCAAATTCCCTATGTCTTTATTTATGAGGTCCATTATGATCCTCTCCATGGCTTTGCAGATAAGGCTTGTCAAGCTAATGGGCCAGTAATTTCCAGGGTCGGTGGAGGCACCGCCTTTGTGAAGTGGGACCACAGTTGCAGTGCGCCACTCCTGGGTACGTATCCAGAGGTAAGACTTTGATTAAACAGCTGTCCTAGCTGTGGGTTTAATTCCTCATTGAGTTCGTGGAGCACACAGCCGGGGACACCATCAGGTCCCATGGATGCTGTGTGTTTTGCTTTGGAGAGAGCAGTTCTCACTTGGGCGCTGGAGATGTTTGGGGGCTGCAATTGTTTGGTATAGATATCTCTCCTTTTGGGGAGAAGTTTGCACTGAACCTGTCAGCCAGTATGTTGGCAATGTCTGTAGGATCAGTAATCTTCACATCATTTTGAACTAGTTCTGAGCATATCTGGGAGTTTCCTCCTAGGTTTCTAACATAGCTAAAGAAGGCCTTATGATTGTCTTTTGAGTCTTTAGCTATTTTTCTCTCGAAATTTGCTTTGGATGATTTTATGAGAGCTCTTAGTTTTTTACTTATAGTGATCAAGGGTGTCTTACCTTTTAAGGATTTTTCTCTATCTTGTAGTAGCTTCCTCCTTTTGTTGTAGAGTTTGTTTATGGCTGGGGTCCACCAGACTGGACGCTTGCCTTTGGTACAAAGCGTCTTTGTTTTGCTTGGGGTTGCCTTATCCATGCAGTCCTGCAGGTGCTGGTAGAAGGCATTTGTAAGTGATTCAGTGGCTTGAGTACTGTTTTCCGCCGGCTCGGGGGCCTTAAAGGAGACCACACTAGTCTTTAGAAGTGTGAAGTCGGCTTTTGAGAAGTTCTTTACTGTGGTCTTTTTATTTCAGGTGGGGTGGGATGAGGACCGCCAGCGAGATTAGTTTGTGATCTGATCTCACCAGTGAGGGGTATACTTCCGGTGTTGAACATTGTGCTCCCATGTTCGTGATGATGAGATCAAGTATGTTATCTCCTCTTGTGGGGATGGTGACTAGTTGTTCCATGGCATTTGAGTTTATGAATTCCAGGAACTTTTGGGCTAGGGTGTTTGGGCTTGAGTAGTGTTCCCAGTCTATATTAGGGTAATTGAAGTCACCTAGTATGATGGTGTTTGGTGATACATTTATCCCCTCTAGTGTTTTCAGGAAGGCCATGTGAGGTTCCTGAGCTTGTGAGGGTGGCCTGTAACATGCTACAATTTGCAGAGCAGTCTTGCCTATGGTTAATTGCACCTGGATGGTCTCCGATGCATCGTGCGTTGCCACCAGTCTTGAGGTGTGGGTGTCCTTGATGAATATGGATACCCCCTCCTTTCTTGGTATTGTCCGGATTTTGGGGCGGACGCATGATATGAGGTAAAACCTGATAGCGCTGGGGTGCTCTCAGGAGCCTTGAACCAGGTTTCTGTCACAGCACAGACATCGATGTTCTCCATACTGAGAAGGGCCTCGAATCGTGCATTTTGAGATTTAGACTTCTGGCATTGAGCAGCATTACCCTTAGTTTTTTCCTTTTTGTGTTCTAGGGTGGTAGGTTTAGAATTTGAGCCTTGCCTAAAAAGGCACTATGGGGTGGCAAGAGCCTTTGCCAATATCCGGAATCCCAGGGGTGACAGGTGCAAGCCGTCCCTTGCGAGCAGCGTGGCTTGTCCAGCATGTCATCCCAGGCAGACAGATACTGGATCCCCTTTGAATGACACCAGTGTTTAAGCCAATTGTTAAAGCTGATCATCTTATCTCTGTATTGTGGCATCATTCTTGGTGAAGGTAGGATACTGCTCAAGGTCAGGGTCATACCTGCCTGGGCTACATAATCAGAGAGCTCCTCAATGTCTCTTTTCATGTAGTCCAAGGAGGTGCGTCTCAGGTCGTTTACACCAGTGTGGACAATGACTGAGTCATATTTGTACCTGCTGTTGAGAGACCTGAGTGCTTGCGTTATGTGGCGGATTCTAGCGCCCGACAGGCAGCTTACTGTGACCTTCTCCTTACTCAGTCTGGTGGCGGGACGTCAGTGTGTCTGACTATGGAGTCACCAATGACTAGTGTGTCTGGCATTGTGTTTGGCCTTAAGGGCTGTGACTGTTTGACACTCTGACTGTGAGGTCTATGTGTTGCAGGTGTTGTGTTCTGAGGTGGTGGTTGTTTGGGTGTCTGCTTTGGTGGCCTCTGCTGTTTTGGTAGATTTTTGATCAGAGCCTCCGAGTATGTCTTTGTGTGTTTATGTGTATGATTTGAGGTTGTAATGGTACTATGTGAGACTGGGTCTATAGTGTGTGTGGTAACCTTCTCCTCCTGACTGGTCTTGCCAGTCCTATGTTGAGAGCTCAGCCTCCAGTTTGGCCGTATAGTTGCATCTCTCGCATGTATTTGTGTTTTGTGGGAGGAGGAGAGGGTTGTCTGTGTACATGAGGCAATTGTAACATTGCCTCAATATTCCCAGGTTCACCAGCTGAGCAGGAGAGGACACTAGCAACTGATCCCTCGACATGCTAGAAGGATAGACAAAAACTTTAAAAAAGAGATTCCGGGGGATGTGGGTGACCGAAAAATGGGGGGTTGCCTTTTTGGGGTACTATCTAGACAAGAGTGCCGTATCAAGGTAATAAGTACTGTAGGAGCAAGTGCTAGGTTTAACAGATAGAGAATAGTCTACTTGGAGTCAAGTAGAGATGATCTTTTTAGTTATAGGATACGCTGATTTGATCAGTAGTATAGTTCGAGGAAGGTAGTTTTAAGGGAAAATTTGAAGAGTGGACTTTAGGTAGCCCGAATAGTTTAAACCTGCTTAACCGGCGCTGCCCTAGTGTGCAACAGTGGCAGCTCCGCGCTAATTCGCGCCAAAGCGTGCTTTATAGCAGGGAGCTGGAAAAGACAGGAAATGACCCAAAATGGCCAATAAACTACAAGTTACTGCCTTAAACCACTCCTCTGAGGACAAACAGGCAGCTCAGTACTCCCTACTCCCACTAGTGAGTAAAGAAACTACCCTTGACCAAACAAGGAAAATGGAGAAAACAGGAACCAAGACAAAGCCCAGGGATCAGCAAAATCTGATCACTGGAACAAACTATTAGAAAAGTATGGAAAACAAGAGTATTTTTTTTGTTTTTTTTCAAGTTTTTTTTTCAGATAGGCAGAAAATACAATAAATGCTGTGTTTTTCGACTAAATGCTATCAAAAGCTAGTACACTTGAGTGTATTAGCCTGTTGTTTAACTTTTAAGCAAAACTTAAACAAGCAAGTGCAATAAACAATTCAAGCTATTAAAAACAGTAAAAACAGGTAATAGCAGAATAAAACAGGCAGAAATAGCAATCGAAAGGCTATGTTGGAGTTAGAGAAATAGCAGCCCCAAATGTGAGGTGTCAGTGAAATTTAAAGTTTAAACAAGATTTAGCATAGTTAAACGGATTTGTGCACAGGTAAGCAGGGCTTAGCATAAACCCCTTTAAGCAATGATTATCCTTGCTAAGTAGGTTGCTCAATGCTTAGCTTGGCTCAGCAGTTTCAAAATTGTTCAATCATGGTAAAGGGTGGAAAATCAGCCCTATTAAAACCAAGCATGTGGGAATACAGCTTATAACCAGTTGTAGCTCCCCACTGTAGGCACTATGGCTGATGTAGGTGAAGGTGTGCACTTTCGGGTACAGCACTGGGCCATTCAGGAGTCCAGGGTCATGGTAAGACTCCTCATTAAAGACCATGAAGGGTGCTTGCTGCAGGATCAGTACCAGGACTTCCAATACAAAGCAGAGGCCTGGGACCATCTTTCCCAAGATCTCACCACTGCCACTGGCATCACTCAGACTGATGAGTAGGTCCGGCACCACTTTGCTGACTTGAAGCGGAGGAAGAGGGATCTTTTGGACCAGTGGGTCCAAGATGCCTGGGCAGAGAATGCTCCAGCCGTGTGTAAATATTAGTCAAAATAAGTGTTCTCCAAAGTCCAGCCTGTGTATGTAATGGATAGGTATGCATAAATGTTTTCTCTTATCTCCTGTACAACTGCAGATGAGATGGCTGTGAACCTGGAAGCCCATGCCAGCAGGCTGCTAAGGCTGTGTCACGAGGCTGGTGAGTAACAACCTAGCTGGTATTATGTAGTGAAAATAAATAAAAAGTAGAAGAATGTCACCTTGCAGTATTTAAAAACAGGTATGTTTTTTAATGACTGAAGAAGTCAGTAGGAGAGTAATAGTGACTTACAGGTTATATATCAATAAAAGTGTAATTACTTGTCAATAAAAGTGAAAACCTCAGACTGGTTGTGTTTACTCTGGCATTGTATGATTTGAAGGTTTCATGCACCAAGCTCTGATATCAGAACAGTAATGTTGTGTTAACCACTGTTTTCCACACTGTGCTATGTCAAAAGGTATGTATAGGAATGTATATAAATGAATGTTGTAATCACAAGGTCAGATTGTACAACAAAGAGAGAATTAGACAGAAAACATTCATGGAAGAGATAGCAGTTTCTCAACAGCTTGTTCTAATGAAACACAAACTTGTACTTTTAGAAGAAACAGCCATGGTACGAATCCTGGGAGTGGTAGTAAGCTGTATACATAATTTCAACTAGGATTTTGTGAATATGTGTAGAAACAGTCAGGTAGTGTCAACATAAATTCTTTCCACAGGTCTTACAGGTAAGAGAAGGTATAAAGTAGCTATAAGACACCTGTAGTAATACCGTGTCCAACACCCACAGTCTAAACCAAGGCTACAAATGTCAGCAAGACAAGTACATACACCAAGTGGTCTCCCCCAAGAAATCTTCAAAAGTGTCATGCTGTCACAGCTACTGGTCCCTGCTATCAACAACCAGGGTGACCAATAGAAATCAAGGCAGAGTATGTCAGTAGCACACACACACACACACACACACACACACACACACACACACACACACACACACACACACACACACACACACACATACACACACACACACACGCACACACACACAACACACACTAATACACACACACTAATACACACACACACACACACACACACACACACACACACACACACACACACACACACACACACACACACACACAATGAGTGCACATATGTAACCCTGACTATGTGAATATGGGTAGAAACAGTCATGTAGTATTAACAAACATCCCCTACACAGGTATTCCATGTAAGAGAAAGTATAAAGTAGCTATAAGAAGGCTGTAATTATACACTGTGTACAATCATACCGCTGCCCATCCCAAGGCCATAGGTATTTGTAATAATACCTGTAAAGTAATGAGCAGAGCAATGATCATTAAAGCTGTGACCACTGCAAGAATCTACTTTTGTTAACTGACATCTCTCTCTCTCTTTCTCCCCACCTTATCTTCACCAGTAATCTAAACACATAAATGAATGGGTATGTTCTCCACCAAAAATTACTGTTGGGACATGTGTCCTGTTGTTCTACAAATGGTGAAATTTATTCCATTTAATGTTCCCTGTTCAGATACTATAACTGGTGACCTATTGCTATCAATGCAACCTGCATGCTGGTGTAATGCCCACTCTGATTCCATACATACATGTGTTCTGTTTGCTATGCAAATGTTCCATATCTGTTGTTTTGGGTTAATGGGACTACTCATGCATGTGTTTACCATTACTAACCAACATATGTTCTAAAACTGCAACACCACAGCATGTCTGGGAAGGCTGATCCTAGAAGATCTGCCTCTCCTGCCTCATCTGGCCATGGCGTCAGCCCCTAGCAAGTCAGGGACTCACCCAGAGACCTCCTCATCCACTGGTTCTGCACCACCTTTGGGTGGAACCACCTCAGGGAATGGGGATTGTCCCCCCCGGGCATGGGCATGGAAAGAATCCTGCCATCCGAAGCCAGGAACGGGGTCTGGTGCATAGCAAGCTCCACAAGGAATTGAGAGATCTGCTACACCAGCTTGAGGGCTGTATGATGCAATTAGAGGGTCAGCCTGCCACTCCTGTGCAGCTCCCAGCACAGCCACCTTTGGGGCGGTGAAGATGCAGTAGTAACTGCCCATGGGTGGGGACCTCAGTCCCACTTTATCCATTTGGGGGCTCATGGGCTTCCAATTACCAAACACCCCTCCCCATCCAAGGTGTTTACCCCCCACATGTGTTATATACCACCCCTGTATGCTGTCTTGTCTGTCTAGGCTGTCTTCCTACCCAACCTACCTCCCCAAATACACCTACTATCCTTCTCCAACACCCCACTCTCATCTTAAAAAAAAACAGCAATCTGTTCCCAACAAAAAAATGTTGCCCATACTTAGCTATCCATTTCACACATGTGTGCACTGGACACATGTAATCTTGTCTAATTGGCTTTACAACACATTATTGTTGGCCTCACCCCTCTCTCTCAGGGGTTTGAGTGTCCAAATTTACCTCCAAATTCAGTAAATATGCACAGCTGTTGCTGTAGAAGAAATGGACAGCTAAGGACTTTCACTGCACCCACCCTGCACATCCCTAGCTATCTTTCATATTGTTTTTCCCTCTTTGTACCCCCTTTTTCACCACTGTATTATCACCCCTTTTTTCTTTTCTTTTAAAGAAATTAGCACAGGAGTAAGAAGAAGTAAGCAGTAGTAAGTGGGAGTAAGCCTGCTTGCATGGTGCTAAGCAATGCCTACACAGATTAAGCACTTTTAAGGCTGTCTGTCAGCATAGTTCACCGGACGTTATCATTGCTTACTGCCATGCTAACCTGCTTACAACTGATTAAAAGTGCTTTAATCACTCTGTGTCCTTCAGCTTTTGTTCTGTCCAGCAACAAAATAATCAGTCCTTGCAAGTCTTGAACCCAGGATCCTGCACACCATCGACACAGCAATTGTCCACTAAGTCATCTGAGCTATAGATATATCTGATGTTTTTTCAAACATATCATGCAGCACAGTCATTCAACGGTAGAGAAAAGGTTTGTTAACAGTAGTCATATGTTTTACATAGATATAAATGTATATGTGCATGGAGATGCATATATATATATATATATATATATATATATATATATATATATATATATCAGTATGTACGTAAAAATACACTATAAATATCAATATATATAAACATATACATATATCTGAATATATATATATATATATATATATATATATATATATATATATATATATATATATAAACATATACATATATCTGAATATATATATATATATATATATATATATATATATATATATATATATATATATATACACACACACATATATATGTGTGTAAATATATATATATATGTGTGTGTGTGTGTATAAATATATATATATATATATATATATATATATATATATATATATATATATATATATATATATATATATATATCTATATATATATATATATATATATATATATTTATATATATATATTTATATATATACACACACACACACACACACACACACACACACACACACACACACACACAGGTTCATAGGTAGGTACTAGGCTATCGGCCCAAGGGCCTAAGTATGCCTAGCCAACAAGGTTCCCTAGCTTACGCACCCAATGAAGTTATTTTCCTTGTGCCCCTGTCAAGCAGAGCCACAGAAGTGATCCCCAGGGTGTATTTCCTATTTTCCATTCTCTCATCAAGATTTTTCTTAAAGAGTACTAATGAGGTACTTTGCTTGACATAGATGGGCAGCTTGATCCAGAGTATGGGAAGTCTCTGGGACAGGAATCTATCCCTCCAGCATGTTCTGTTTATTGTGGTGACAAGGTTTAGGTCCTTAGAGCATGTAACTTGGAGGGATTGAGATTTCTTTAAGTGTAGCATGTCCAACAGATCAGGGTTTTGCATAGCTTTATATGTTAGGCAGAGATCACCTCGGAGTAGGCGATATGCTATGGAGTAAAGCTGGAGTTTTTTGAGACGGCCAGTGTAGGGCATCTGTTTGAGGCCAGTAATCATCTTTGTGAGGTACTTCTATGGCCTTTCCAGCTGCTGCAGATGTCTTGTGAGGTACATTCCAAAAGGGGAATTGTACTCTATAATGGGTCTAATGAGTGTCAAGTAGAGGGGAACAATGACCTCTTTTTTCCTGGATGACAACCCTTTTTTGATGAGGTGGGCCACATAGAAAGATTTCCTGACTACTGTGGTGATGTGATTATCAAAGGGGAGACTACTGTCCACCTGGGTTTCAAGGTCTCTTATCACACATTTGGCATTAAGTAGAATTCCACCTATGTGGTAGTTCATGGGTACATAGTTTTTACCAAAGAGGATGACAATGCCCTTTTTGGCATTGTGCTTGAGGCCGTGGCTCTGACACCAGGCATCTGTCTTAGTGAGGCCCTTCTGTAGGATGTCCACATAATTTGAGAACTTGACTATGGCTCCTAGTTTGCAGTCATCTGTGAACTTCATTAGCCAAAAGCCTTCTGTGTTAGCCTGTACTTCAGAGAAGTTGATACCAAACAGGAAAGGTCCCTGGACTGAACCCTGTGGTACTCCACTTGTCACTGGTTTGAAGTCAGATTTGGAGTCTACAACTTTTACAGTATAGGTTCTGTCAGTGAGCCAGTTGGCAACCCATCTTGTGACATAGGGATTTATAGCTAGTTTAGTGACTTTAGCTATAATTCCAGAATGGGGGGTGGTGTCGAAAGCCTTGGCAGGGTCAAGATAGGCTGTGTGAACCACCTTTCCCTCATCTACAGCTTTGGTAACTGCCTCAAAGAAGTCAGTTAGGCTCAAGAGGCATGATCTGCCTTTCACAATCCCGAACTGGGTGGGGTCCAGAGTTTGTTGGTTACCGATGTCTTTGTTTATCAGTTCCATGATGACACATTCCATGGCCTTACAGACCAGGCTCGTCAGGCTAAGGCAATAATTCCCAAGATCAGTGGTGGCTTCCCCTTTGTGAAGTGGGATAACTGTTGCTATGCACCATTCACTGGTCACAAAGCCTGATGTGGGGCTATGATTGAACATGGTGCTGAGGTGGGGAGCCAGTTATTTCTGAAGTTCATATAAAATGCAGCCTGGGATGTTGTCCGGTCCCATGGATGCTGTGTTTTTGGCTTTAGAGAGTGCAGCCTTTATCTGCATAGTTGTGATTACATGAACTCTGCATTCCTCCTGTATAGCTAGGCCCTTTAGGGGTGAGAGGGTGGTAAAGCTAGCACTGAACCTACCTGCCAGGATGTTGGCAATATCAATTGGCTCTGTAATTCTCATGCCATTGTGCTGTAACACAGAGCAGATCTGGGTGTTCCCATTGACATTCTTGACATAGCTATAGAATGTTTTGTGGTTGTTCCTAGAATCAGTGATGGTTTTGTTTTCATAGCTAGCTTTGGAGGCTATTATAAGGGATCTTACTGAGGCTGACCAGGGAGCACCTCCACTCAAGGGATTTTGCTCTGTATTGCAACAGTTTCTTCCTTCTGTTGTAATGTTTGTTTATGGCAGGGGACCACCAGTTTGTATTCCTTTTTCTTGGAGGATAGCGTCTTGGTTCTGTTTGGGATAGCACAATCCATGCACTTGTGTAAGTGCTTATAAAGTGCATTTGTGTAGGATTCAGCAGTCGTAACTGTATTGTCCATCTGCATGGGTGTCATAAAGTTCGCCACTTCTGTCTTAAGAAGCATGAAGTTGGCTTTGGAGAATATTTTACCATGGTTTCCTTAATGGGGGGTGGGGGCAGGATGTGCATATCTAGGGTGATTAGATTATGGTCGGATATGACCAACGAAGAATTGACTTCAGATGTGGAACACCGGTCCTTCATGTTGGTGATGACTAGGTTTAGGATATTGTTGTCCCTGGTGGGGGTGTGGATAAGTTGATCCATGGCACTGGAATTTATGAATTCCAGAAAGCATTGAGTGGAGGAGTTGGTACATGAGTAGTTTTCCCAGTTAATGGTGAGGTAGTTGAAATCATCCATTATTAGGGTGTTTGGTTGAACCCTAATATTTTCCAGTACATCAAGAAAAGAGGAGTGGGAATCCTGGGGCATGGTGGGGGATCTGTAGCAAGCTACAATTTGGACTGCAGTTTTGCCTAGAGTTAGTTGCACTTGGATAATCTCAGATGCATTATGTTGAGCAACTAGCCTGGAGGTGTGGATATCCTTAATGAATATGGACATACTTCCTCCTTTGGTGTTTGAGTCCAGGTTAGGTGGCTGAAAAGTGTGATATGAGTTATATCCTGGTAATGAAGGGGTGGTCTCTGGAGCCTTGAACCAGGATTCAGTCACTGCACAGATATCGATGTTCTCCATTTTAAGGAGTCCCTCGAGGGAGTGCATTTTGAGGTTTAGACTTCTAGCATTGAGTAGAATTACCCTCAGTTTTTGCTTGCCTGTTTCTGTTATGGTGGAGAATTTGTCATTTGAACCTTGCCTAAAAAAATGCACTATAGGGGTGGAAAGAGTCTTAGCCAGTATCTGAAATCCCAGGGGTGATAGGTGCAGGCCATCTCTGGCAAAGCATCATGGTCTGTTGACCATGTTGTCCCAGGCAGACAGATACTGGATCTCCTTAGAATGACATAAGAAACTTAGCCATTTGCTGAAGTCAATCATTTTGTCCTTGTACTGCGGTATCATTCTAGGTGATGGCAGAATGCTACTCAGGGCAAGGGTCATACCTGCCTGGGCTACAAGATTGGAGAGCTCTTCCATGTCTCTTTTCATGTAGTCCAGGGAGGTATGTCTCAGGTCGTTCACACCAACATGGACAATGACATAGTCATATTTGTACTTGCTGTGGAGTGACCTGAGTGCATGGGTTATGTGGCAGATCCTGGCACCTGACAGGCAGCTGACAGTAAACTTCTCCTTATTTAGCCTGTTGAGTGGGACATCTGTGTGCCTGACTATAGAGTCATCTATGGCTAGTGTGTTGGGTACATTGTTTTACCTTATGGGCTGTGG
>NC_056746.1:1465467288-1465484788 GCF_019279795.1 Protopterus annectens | reverse complement strand
AGTGCAAACTTTATCCATCTCTCCCCCCTCAAAAGACCAATCACAATACCAGTACACTGCCAGGTGCCCAGTATTACTGCTGCACAGGTTAAAACACCACTGTCCAAGGCCAGGAATACAGCTTCTATGGGGCCTGACAATATCCTTGGCTGTGTTCTACATGAGCACCAGAGTGACCTGGCACCTCACCTGTGTGCCCTGTCCAAGCGCAGCCTCACCTCAGGCTTTGTCCCTACTGAAATGTGCACAGCCCTAACTGCCTGACATGTCTGTTATGCAAAGCCATGGAATGCATCATCATGCACCTAATAAACAGGGATATTGGAATCTGCATTCTCAGGATCCCACACAGTTTACTTTTGTGAAGGATAGGTCATATCTGCTCAATCAACCTGGTCAACTTCTTGCCATCAGTCACTTGAGCTGTGGATGAAGGCAAGGTGGCACATACAGCCTATCTTGATCTGGCCAAAGCCTTTGATAACCTTCACCACTCAGGAATTATGCAAAAACTCACTAAGCTAGGCATTAACCCCTATATCACTAGATGGGTTGCAAACTGGGTCACAGATAAGACTCAGTGTGAAATCAGCTGACTCCAAGTCAGACTGCTGAGCAGTCATAAGTGGAGTCCCACAGGGTTCTGTCCTGGGTCCTCTCATGTTTGGTATCAAATTCTCTGAAGTCCATGCCAAATGAAGGGGCTCTGGCTGACAAAGTTTGTAGATAATTCAAGTTGGGAGCTATTATTAACTATCCAAGTGATGTTGGCATCCCACTGAAAGGCCTCTCTGAGACTAATGACAGGTGGCAGAGCCATGGCCTTAAGCTCAGTGTCAGAAAATGTGCTGTCATCCCCTTTGTGGAAAACCCTGTTCCCATGATTTACCACATTGATGGTAGTCCCCTGAACAAAGAAGGCATTATAAAAGATCTGGGTAAACAGCTTGACAGCAGTGTCTCTTGACCACCACATTGCCACTGTGGTCACAAAGTCCTTCTATGTGGCACATCTCAGTACTAATGCATTAGCATCCAGGAAGGAAGAGGTCATTGTCCCCCGTACTCTTCTTGACAGAGTGACATAGTTTGTTTCAGCATACATATTCTGATGGATGTGAGTTAGGTAAATGAAATGTATGTCCTCATTTTCTGACAACAATCATATCATAACAGTGATTTACCAGAGAAATGACAATAATCTGTAAAACAGACCAGAAATATGAACAATAAACCTGGACAACCTGAAACAACCCCATTCTGCAATGAATCTGGACCAAGGCTGACAAAGTCGTGGGTGGAAGCCATGAAAATGGGGATGTATCTGAAGTACTAGTGTAGATAAGCTAACACAGTTGCTGTAGTAACACCCTCCAGTACGATCTAACATATATTTACTGAAATATCACAAGTAATTGAATTAGGACATCTGCTATGGGTAATTACATGTGTATTTGCAAATATATCAGGCACTACAGGGATGTAACAGCAGTGACAAACATATACCAGTGTGAAAGTGCATACCCACAACCAACATCACCACAGTCACATACCGTTAAGTCAAGAGAACAGTAGAGTATATGGACTGTGTGAACAAATACATCATTGTTTGCCACTCACACACTAGCCCTACATATAGAGTCCCAATTGTCAGTGTAGTCTGAATCCTGACCTTTGTGCAGGACATGTCTCAGTCTGCAACTACAAACACATACAGCCAACAGATCAGCAGAAACTGGAGCAGCATGCTCAGTCAGAAAAAGAAGAACCATAACTCTTACATCCA
This sequence comes from Protopterus annectens, assembly GCF_019279795.1. NCBI lineage: Eukaryota > Metazoa > Chordata > Ceratodontiformes > Protopteridae > Protopterus > Protopterus annectens. Next base: position 1,465,483,002 of record NC_056746.1, on the reverse strand, counting down.
CCCCCTCCATACAAAGCCCAAATAACGTACACATGACATGTGCACAAAATCACGACAGCCTATTAACAATGGCCAGACATACAGAGGCCATTCATATGTACAGTTTACATCAGAATGCACAGGCTCAGGACTCATATCTAAGGCCTCTTCCCTGAAATGTCTGCGGGTGTACTACATCACTGGGATGGTAGCTGGAATGAAGTCAAGAAATAATGATAATAAATACGTCTGCACCTGATTGACATCTGGACAAGGCCTGACATCATTTGGGGACAGAGGTACAAACTCAGGGCTAAACTGGACATACTGCTGTCATGCAATGAGACAGTTGCAGATGTCACTGGGTTTGTTGTAACATCCTTTATGAGGAATATGATGTTGGTAATACCAACAGATGTGAGTATTTACTGACTGCATTCCCCAGAGTCCATGACTGATTTACCAAAGACACCAACTGTCTGGGAAACACACAAAACGTAACAGGCAGACATGTAGCCAGTGTGTGAATAGTGAGCCAGTGGAGAGGTATGTCAGAGACATATCACTGTGAGTCATGAAGTCACTCACTAAATGCATGTCCACACAAACTTTGTCAATCTAACAATCCAGCATGTGTATAACAGCACTGATGATATAGAATCTGTTCACATATCTGGGGATATGTCCCCCATGTTGTTTGGCTGTCTCCACATGTCCTGTCCTGTGATGTTTTGCCACCTACTGTATGTGAATCTGTAGGCCACCACCTCGGTAATGTCCCTCACACAAGCAAGAAAAAGAGACAAGGCCCACATTAAAGAATGTCCCATATGTCAGAACTAGCAGCAGTGTCCCGGCCCACAGCACAATACAATGAGGGCACCTAAAGAGTCATATGGATGTAGCAATACCTGACATCTGCACATCTGTACAGAGGACAGACAGAAAGTAGATAGCCAACAGGTTATGCATTAGGATGAATGTTTTGAAAGATAGATGCCTGAAACTGAAAGGTATACTATTACTACATAACAGTTCTCAATGATATGGCCAAAAAACATACTAGTCTACAGTTAATATCAACATATCAGATCAATATCCCATAGGAGATACATAAAAACATACAGCTCAAACACCAAGAACAAGATAGTCAGTACTCAGAGTTCAGCTTTGCATGCAGGGGTAGATGGTTCCAATACCACAATCTGCAATCTACTCTAACTTGGAAAAGCACTGTTAAAAGTACTAACGTAATGATACAATATGTGTTAAACTATATACCAGTGCACTGTAGCTGGTGCAACATGCAAGTGTGACTGCATGTACCCGGGATACTACCCATGTATGAAACAAATACAAAGAGAAACATTTGTGGTACTACCGATGTATAATCAGGTGTCCCACACAGTATACTCACAACCCTTGCTACTGTAATGACAGCACATAGAAGCATGTTATGTAGAGGAAAATAAATATGCTTATTAAAGATGTCATTGCCCTGCTATTTTATCAGACTGGAATGTGATCACTGGTTACAAGGGCTGAGCTATGCTTAGCAGGTTTCAGTATTGCTTAAATGTAAATGCTAAGCAGATTTGCACAGTGGTAAGTGAAGCCTACATGGTGTAAGTGCCTATTTGTTTAATCGTATGTTAACACCACTTACCGTCACGCAAACCCACACAACCATGCTCAAAGCTGCTCAAAACTGCCTTAATCACTCTGCATCCAACAGTCCTTGTTCTGCCTAGCAACAAAATAAACATCCCTTGCAAGTCTTAAAGCCAGGACCCTGCATACTATAGTCAAAGCAACTTCCAAGTAAGCCACCTCAGCTTATGGTTTTAGGATGTTTTCTCAAACATATCCTTCTTTACAGCCAGTTTACAATAGGGAAGAGATACTGTGCAATTAGGAAGGATTGGTATCTATAAATATATATATATCTGAATAGAAACATGCATATATAGAGAGAGATATATAGGGAGATCCATATATGTGTACAACAATATATAGATATATTACCAATAAATACTGACGTGTGTATGTAAATATATATATATATATATATATATATATATATATATATATATATATATATATATATATATATATATATATATATATATATATATATATATATATATATATATATATATATATATATATATATATATATATATATATATACATATATATATATATATATATACATACATATATATATATATATATATATATATATATATATATATATATATATATATACATAGATATATAAATATATATATATATATATATATACACATATAAATATATATATATATATATATATATATATATATATATATATATATATATATATATATATATATATATATATATATATATATACACACATATAAATATATATATATATATATACATATATATATATATATATATATATATATATATATATTTATATACATATATATATATATACATATACATACATATATATATATATATATATATATATATATATATATATATATATATATATATATATATATATATATGGGTCTATATTATATAATTGAAAGTACGGTTCATCGTGCCATACATTCCCGGATCCACTTTAGTGAAAGTGCATTTTATCGAAAATGTACTTTCGTTAAAGAAAAGAGAAAAAAAATGCAGTTTGCGTGTAACGTTACTTGTACTGCAACGTGATGTACAACTAAGCAAACTATTGCTTAGATCGTGGTACAGTGGGGATAAGGGAATATTCCCTTTTACCCACTGTAGTGCGATCTCGGCATGAGAATATTAAATTAGGGGGATGTGGGGGCACTTGCCCCCCCCCGCATAATTATATTTAGTGTTTAATTTTTTTTCCGTGATAGTGCATTTTTGAAATAATGCACTTTCGCGGAAGTCAGTTCTCGGAAGTATGGTTCAATGAACCGTACTTTCGATTATATAATGTAGACCCATATATCCATATAAATATATATATATATATATATATATATATATATATATATATATATATATATATATATATAGATATATATATATATATATATATATATATATATATATATATATATATATATATATATATATATATATATATGTATATAGCCATACCTGTCCCAAAATGCCCATACAAACATATGCTGCTGATGGACCACCCATAACTGGGGCAGCATGCTCAGTTGGATACAAAAGAAGCCAGGACCTTCGCATCTGCTGTCCCTCCCCCCTAGTCCAAATAAATAACTGAACTTGTACACTGCTACAAAGTCATGATAGGCCATACACAATGGTCAGACATACAACACAACAACCTCCTAGCAAAACAAATAAAATGTCTGAGCATAGCAAAAAAGAATACAACCAGCCAGTAATTCACACATGTTTATTATACCCTGATGTCTTGGCCACAGCCTTCAATGAGCAAAACATTACCAGAAATACATGCCTTAATCACAAGTAGCAATTAACTCCTAATTACATAATTAAATACACAGCCTCCATTTACAGTCCTCATTTAACCCTCTACGGGATAAAGTATCACAGTTAATATTAATACATTGAGTCTGTGCATAACAACTGTCCTTTTATGAATGTTTCATCAAACTGAAGAACAGACTTTTTCAAAAACAGTACCTTGGAACCCAGTACTGTCCCCATGGTGAGATTTACTCAAATGTACGGTTATAGAACTGTCATATTTCTTATCAGTAATATCTCACATGTTCTAACAGCCTAGTTTTAAAACATGTGTTACTGTCTCCCACATAAAATATGTTACAAGGGCATCTAAGAGCATTCTCTGTACACCAAACTCTTGAATGTACAGAATGAACGAAAGTGCTAAAAGGAAATAATGTCCGTGTTCTTCATCCACTTCTTTGCATTTTTTGTTTCATTTTAAGTTGTTAAATTTCAGTGTGTTTCTTCATATAAAAGCAATACTCACGTTCTGCCCCTAAGTCTTGAACCTTCTCCACCATTTAATTGGCTTGTCTCCACATGTCTTGTTGTAAGAGGTAGTAGCTTACACAACTCCAGGATGTCTTCTTCACAAGTAAAGGAAAGGGCCAATGCCCACATGGAGTACTCATGTATGCCATGACATTGGCTATTGGAAGAACTACACAGCTGCTATGCATGCAGTTAGCAAGTGAGGATCCCCAATAGGTGCACAGGCCATCACATGGTCATGAGCATCACCTACAAAAGCCATGCTGCCACCTATTCAAACCAGCTCTATTCCTGTAGTGCACAGAGAGAGGGAGAGAAAGAAAAAAAACAACTGGAAAAGAGAAGAAAGAAAAAAAGGTAAGTGGAACATGTAAGCATGTAATTGAATGTAATGCTTGGTCTGTAATAATGGGAAATATGATTTGGAGGAATATATGTCCCACCAAGATTTGCTGTACTAATGTCCTGCTGAACAGCTGCTATGGCCATAGCATCTGGCCCTCTCTGCAGTGGAAGAGATCACAGCCATACCTCTCAACTGTACAGATCTTCACAGAATGTCCAGATTTTCCCGTCATAGTTTTTCATCTGTTCCTCCTGAAATCTGTACTTTTCCGGCAAATAGCTGAGGATTGAAGTCTTCAAGTAAAGACTAACACTTGAGTTTGACTCCATATCCTTAAGAATATTCAAAGTAATGCAAAATGTATCATTCTATAAACTTCCTATGTTTGTAACAGTGATATTTAAAGTCTCTCCCTACGTATCCCCCCATCATTTTAGGTTTTGTCCAAATGTAATGCTCTGAGAGGTTGAGAGGTAGGATCACAGCTCGGGAGCCTGACTCACCCTGGGAAAGGACAGTTCATATATGACAACTGCAGGGGTGTCTGTCAAACAGTTGTGACTGTGCCACTGCTAGGCTAGTTATTGTGATGTTTTCCACATCCATGTTACCTGTGATTATGAGAATGACACATGTTTGTCTTATAAAGCTAAGAGACCAATAGAGGGCATGTGCATAGTAAAGTACTGGTATAGACATATGTGTTGAACTGCATGCGATATATTGAGTTAATAACATTCAACTGTACAGGGTTCTGCTGGACAATAGGCACATTTGTGACTGATATCTGTAGTCACATACACATATACCTGTGTTATGTTAGCCAAACCATTGGCAGGTCTGTGGGCAATAACATTGTAACATAATAGCCTACTTATGACTGTTGGACGTCTTCCAGGTAAGCACAGTGATGTCAAACCCTACTGTGCAATCAATGTACTAATGTATGGTGCAGCTATAGTAATACAGTATCAATAATGATGTCCCTTTTTACACCCATTTTTGTGTGCTATTGTCCAGACGTACTGCTGTAACAGGTTGAGAAGTATGATTGAACAGCAAGACTGTAAATACAGTGTGCCATACATAGACCAGAATTGTATACCATGTATCAGCTAAGCACATGTATGTATGCATATGTCAGCTGGAAGGCAGAAAACTAATCACATGGGTTTTAAGCAGGCAGGTACATAGGTTGTGCATGTTGCACGTGTGTAATATCATTGTCAGTGCATACAACAAACATAAATGTGTACAGCGTTGGTTTTTGCATTGCCCTGACACTGATATGGATACTAGAGTAGGTATGAATTTCAGATATTAATCAGGGAAGTGTCCAACTGTGTTATGACCCTCTGTTCATGCCTACCACTACCAGCTATATCAACACCTGTATGCAGTGGATATCACAAGTGTGCACACTCCTGTTGGAATGCCAGGTTTGTGTGCTCTATGACAATCAGACCACAGAAGATAATTTCATAATGTTTCTCATCTTGAATGTGACCCCTAACCTGTACAATTCCATTGAAATACAATCAAAGGTGTTGCTAGGAAGGTGAGCAACTATTGCCAACTGAAAATGTGTCATGATGTTAGAGTCCAGACCAAGATGGATGAATGCTGTAACCATCTCAAGAGGTGCATACACAACATATCAGTTTAAGGGTGTGCATACTCATTCAACTGGCTTATTTCATTGATTATTTTTTCCATATGTTTTCACAGACCAGATTGTTAGTTTTCAAATGAATTGTACAAGCTATAGGACACATTACAGGTGGGAATTGTTTTGAAATGAGTTATTGTGGTGTCATGTTCCAATTGCACAAATACCAGGCAGTGTAACAGGGGTGTGTACCCTTTATATCCACTGTAGCTATATGGACTCAGCAGTACCTGACCTGCATAACCAGCCTCCACCAAGGTAGAGTACTCCCCTTTGGTGGACAGCAGCAATACACAAACCACATAACAGGTTGCTACATTGGCTGTACAGGGACACATTGGTGCATGCAACAACTTGGAAGCAAGTCCACCAATATCTGAGCAAGCATGTAAGTTCACAGGTGACTTCCTGTAAGGCTGACTATGACTAAAAATCAGACATATCCACACCACCAAGGACAATTGCAACTGTGTCTCCACATATGTTGTAAGTCTTAGAGGAAACAACACATTTCACCCTGTACTGGGGGTAAGGAACACCTCATACACACATGCCATGGATATAGGCAACTGGCATTACACAGGTTATGTGGGAACATCACCACCCTGTCCAGCCCAGTTGTCCAGGGAGATATGCACATCAACCACACTCCACCCCTTAGCAATGGTGAGCATGTACATATTGCCTACTGATGGCAAGAACAGCATATCTCCATGGGGCATAACAACATCACTGTCTGCCTCCTACATGGACTTAGGCATGTGCTCACAGCTCCACCACACACCACAGTCAAACACAGACCTGCCATCATCCACACACCATCTACATGGAAGATGCCCACTGTCAACCCTATACACAGATTTGAATGGAGAATAGAGGATTATACAATCAGGTGTCCAACACTGGGGGGAATAAAATAGCTCAGGGACAGGAGTGTAATGCAAGCTGCTATAGCCACAATAGCTTGGGGGTTTATGGTGTAGTATGGATTATTTGCAAGTAATATCCACTGTTGATGTGCAATTTGACAACCGTATGAGGTCCTGTGACCTTTTTCCTGTTTATGTCTTCCAGGTAACATGCAGAGTGCTCGCCTACCAGCATTCTCTGTTGGGGAAACTGACATCATCACCCAATATGTGATTGGACATTATGCCCTGTTATTTGGATGGAGAGCAGAAGATGTGCATGAGAGGACCACCCTGTGGAACAGGGTGGTCCACAGGGTAAATGATGCCAGCCTGCACATCAGAACTTACGAGCATGTGCAGCATCGGGCCACTGACCTCATCCACCATGTCCATCAATGGGCCACTGCTGTAGTGAGGGACTGGCTAGCCACAGGTGGGGGCCCAGCCATCCAGCCCCCACTGACACCCACCAAGGAGCTCCTCATTAAATATGAGGCACCCGCCCAATGCACAAGCCGTGAAGCTGAGGGAAGCATTGTGGAGGTGGGTTTCACACACGCACACTGGAGAAGGAGCATGCAGGTAAGGGCCCAGTGGGGATTAGTACACTAATATATCAGACATGCATGTATCTGTATTGTATTTACGTCTACATGTCAGGTCCGATTGCGGTTGTGGATGGGGTTTTCTAATGCACAGAGGTGCACATCTATGGGGAGGACAGGACAGTACATTGCGTATTATTGCAGTTAGTACTGTAGATGTGCAGACATGCTGCATCCATCCTGTACCAAGGCTATATGTGAGTCTGCTAACAATAACTCCCTCTCACAACTACCTAGGACCCTCTGGTCTGCATATGGGAGAGCAGCCTGAAGCTGGTGAGTATGACATTGTTCTGTTGTTGCCTGGCAATACCGCAGGCACATGAAGAGCATGCAATTTACCATGCACACAACCATCAGTAATAGCTATATTGCTTTATGTAATAATGATACTGCTTTTTGTGCATATTCACTTGTGCTGGGGTAAACTGCATTGCATCACAGTGGTCATCACTGGGGACTATCTGATGTGAATTCAACATTCTTGTAGCATACCTCACAACTTGTCGGTGCCAAGACATCTGGACAGAGTCCAGCAAAATGTGTTGGACAAACGGCCTAAGGTAGGGACATGTGTGGCACATTAGTGATATACAGTGGATATAAATTGTGTACACACCCTTTTTAAGATTCAAGGTGTTCCTGTTACATACTAATTAAGACCACAATATGACAGTCCACACCTCTTCCAGCTTTAATGTGACCCATAACAGGAACAGTTCACTTGTAAATCCAAGCATCTGGACTGATGTATTGCACCTACAAGGCTGGCCACCTGTGAGAGTGGCAGACATCATATCAGCATGATGTTTCAGTCAGGTGTGATTCCTCATGCTGCCATATGTGTCAGTACTCTCACTGTGGCCTATTTGGCTCTAATATCACATACATGAGCATTGTTAAGGCACACAGACCACTTCCGACCACGTATAGGTTGCAAACATATGGATATTCTAGACACATCTGTACAGAGGACTGTACAATGGTTTAACCTGCTGCATGTGAGGCAGATGTTGTTACAACACTATATAAAGTAGTGGCAGCTGGAGGTAGTCACCAGCTGTGTATGGTATACACATCAAAATGGTATAAGCCACACAAGATATGATCTTCACACACACACACACACACACACACACACACACACACACACACACACACACACACACAGTTGCCATCATTGGGATTAGAACTCCTGCCTATCTAGGTATTCCCACTACAGTGGTGCACAGTTAGCAGATGTGCCACAGAGCTTATACATTTCTACCTATTCCAAAGGTATTTCTAAGGTGGATGACATCAACAGGACTACTAAATTGGAGTGAGGGGAAGTGGAAAGGGTAGTACACAGGTCAAAAATGATATAAGCCAGACAATACATGATTTACACACACACACACACGCGCGCACACGTGCACACACGCAAACGCACACACGCACGCACACACAGTTGCCAATAATGTGATTAGAACTCCTGTCTATCTAGGTATTCCCACTACAGTGGTGCACAGTTAGCAGATGTGCCACAGAGCCTATACATCTCTACCTATTCCAAAGGTATTTCTAAGGTGGATGACATCAGCAGGACTACTAAATTGGAGTGAGGGGAAGTGTAAAGGGTAGTACACAGGTCAAAAATGGTATAAGCCAGACACTACATGATTTACAGACACACACACACACGCGCACACACACACACACACACACACACACACACACACACACACACACACACACACACACACACACACACACTTGCCAGTATTTGGATTATAACTTTTGCCTATCTAGGTAAGTCTACTCAATGCTACACAGTTAATACATGTGCTACAGAGCTTACTGAACTTTCACATGGCCAAAGCTGCTGATAACTGCACAGCTGTGGTAAAGTATTACAGGTGGCAGACAGTCTGTCTTCTGTTACACGTGTACATCATGCTAGTTGTTTCTATCTTGCACTTCAACTAGCATTATGGCTTGGCACTTCACCAGGTTATTGTATCAAGAAGTGTGGCATACCTGGGAGCTGTCAGCAATACTCGTTCATCACAGATGTAGCCCCAGTACTTATAAGTTATGCCCACCCCTCCTGGCATGTTTGAAGGCCAGTTTTCTGTGATTTCAGCCATTAACCTGGTGCACTTGTCCATTCTGAGGCACTGTTGCAACTGCCTCATGTACACAGACAACCATTCCCTCTAAACACTGAACACTCAGACCTGTGAGGGCTACCCATATATCACCCAACGTGGACATATGCACTCTCCAGCAAAGACTGGACTAGCAGGTCAAGAGGATAAGATCAACACCTTCACCACACCTTGTGGTACATGTTGCTCACCATGACACCCACTTTGACAGCCATGACATACAGCGAAAAGCCACACACCCACCTTCCCAAAGGCACTCAATGGACATTTTCTCAAACAGCACAGACCAGAAAGACAGACACCCACTCAGACACCGCAACATGGCACATGCCAAGGGACACATATTTAACTTACACAGTGTGTTCCTCAACCTAAGCTCCTAAGGCTAACCACCTTGCACAATACAGTGATCATGGGTAACTCAGTATTGAGACAGAACACATATCCTACTCACTAAGTTGAATATGGAGCAGGTAACAGCCAAACATAACTGCATCCAACACATGACACAGCCAGTCATGGCACTCCACAACAACTATGAGTATCATTCTGTATCCATGTGGATGTGAATGACTTGGGACACACGTCCCTGGACTATCTGACAAGAGACATGGTTGAACTCGCTCATTATGTGGTCCACACAGGTGTAACAGTAGCCCTGAGCAGTGTACTGCCATCTCCCAGAATGATGCTGCGGTACTATCAACAGATGACTGACTGCAATATTGTCTTACATGTTTTGTGTCATTCCCAGGCGATCCAGTACCTCTCTGCTTGGGATGACATGATTAACAGTACCCAATGATTTGTCACAGATGTCCTACATTTGTCACCGCTGGGTTTCCAGGTACTGGCTAAGTGTCTTGCCACCCCCATGATGCCTTATTAGGCAGTGTTCCTAATGTTATTACCACCATAACAACTAGACATGTATGCAATTTGGGGGTCATGCTGCTCAACAGTAGACATCTAACTGTCAGGATGCAGTCACTCAAAGCACTCAGAGTGGAGGACACATGTCTGCTGTAATGGAGAGGTGGTTCACAGCAGCAGACAACAGACCTGCAGTATCAGGCTATGATGCACTTCACAGCTGTCAGCCACCAAACATTGACCACACCAAACCTCTATCGAACTATCTTTTTAGACCATTATGTTACACATTTACCACATGCACCACTGATCTTACATGGTTTAGGGTTACCATCAGGTACTTCTAAGGTGAATGATACCTGCAGAACTGCTAAAGTCAGGCACTGCAAAGTGTACTGGGTGTAAAGGGGGCCAAAATATTTAAGGTACAGACACATATATGTTAAAATATGTACACACACACAAACACTTGCCAGGAATGAGATTCAAACCCCTACCTATGCAGTTATTGCTATTACATTGTTCCACATTTATCACATGTGCCACAGAGCTTATAAGTAGATCACTGTACAAATATAACTCTAAGGTGAGTGACATCAGCAGCAGTGCTAATGGAGAGGTAAGGGGAGTGTAGTAAGTGTGAATGGTCACAAAAACAGGTCTCTATAATGACACACACTCTCTCACACAGGTACACACATTTTCAGAGTTGCCAGGACCAGGATTAGAACTCCTACCTAACTAGTTTGCTACACTACAACATTGTGCAGTTATCACAAGTGCCACAGAGCTTATATGTTGAAGAACTGTCCAAAGGTATCTTTGAAGGGGAGTGACATCAGCAGCAGTGCTAATGGAAGGGTAATGGAAGTGCAGTAAGTGTGAATGGCCACAAAATCAGATCTCTACAAAGACACACACACTCTCTCACACAAACACACACATTTTCACAGTTGCTAAGGCCAGGATTAGAATTCCTACTTACCTAGTTTGCTACACTATAGTATTACACAGTTATCACAAGCACCACGGAGCTTACAGGTTGGAAAGCTGTCCAAAGATATCTTTGAAAGTGAATGATATCAGCAGCAGTGCTAATGGAGGGGTAAGGGAAGTGTAGTAAGTGTGAATGGTCACAAAAATCAGGTCTCTACAAAGAAACACACACTCTCTCACACAAACATTTTCATAGTTGCCAGGACCAGGATTAGAAATCCTACCTAACTAGGTTGTTACACTATAGGATAGGATTACACAGTCATCACATGTGCCACAGAGTTTATATGTTACAGAGCTGTCCAAAGGTATCTTCGAAGGTGAGTGACATCAGCAGCAATGCTAAAGGAGGGGTAAGGGAAGTTTAGTGAGTGTGAATGGCCTCAACCACATTCATCTAGAAACACATACACACACTCACACACAACTTTACATTTGACAGGACTGAGATTACAACTGCTGCATGGATACTTATTTGTACTGTAGTGTTACACAGTTATCATGAGCACCACTTAAACTATAGGGCTGAGGGCTAACTAAAGGAATTTTTACAGTGAATGACATCAGCACATCATGTGATATACGCCAATGGGATGTGTACTGGTAGAAAAGGCCTCAAATGGGATTCTCTCTGTTGCTGTCTGTCTTTCTCTTCCCCACATCTCTGTGTGTGTATGTCTGACGTATTATATTATGTTGGCCTTAGATATGTGTGAGTATTCGTATCCAGTGTGTGTGTGTGTGTGTGTGTGTGTGTGTGTGTGTGTGTGTGTGTGTGTGTGTCTGTGTGAAGTATCAATGGTGTACAATTTGGTGTGTGCACACAGACATCTGCGAATAACTGATATCTGCAGTCCACTGTGTTGTCAAAGATGGGCTTCGTTTCTCTAAAGTGTAGGAGGATGTCCAGTATGACTTTTTATATTGAGTGTGTGCATCCATTCCAGGGAGGGCTGGACTCCAGTTCAGGGTTTTGTGTGCTATAGCTAGGGTCTATATTATATCCTCGAATGCTTAAAAAAGCAAACGCTGATTGATCAAACTTATTTTCATGAAACTGCAAAATATCGAAGCAGCAGAAACTCAAATTTTTTCCTAGGGAAAGAATTCGGTTGTCCGTTTCTGTTGCTTTGGTATTTTCAGTGTTATGGTGGAAAGTTACCGGTTGGATTCAGGTAAGTGTGCGATTGTGTGGATGTGAGTGTTAGGTTGATTTAGGTGAGTTAGGGTTAGGGCTCAGGTTAGGTGTATGTGCGACTGAGTGGACATGAGGGTTAGGGCGGATTTAAGTGAGTTAGGGTTAGGGAGCAGGTGAGGTGAGTGTGCGATAGTGACGGACCTTAGGGTTAGGGTTTGGGTTAAGGTAAGTGGGTAGTTAGTGTTATGTGCATAGTTTAGTGTAGGGTTAGGTATCAGATTTTAGGTGTATGTGCGTGGATTTCTGTTTGTTTGGTGTGCTTGTGTTGTGTGTATGTGTTTTGGATCAGCGATTTTTTTCCCTGGGAAAAAAATCGCTGCTCTGACAATTCGAGATTGTAAGCTTTTGCTTAAATTAGGTTGATCAATCAGTGTTCACATTTTTAAGCATTCGATGATATAATATAGACCCTATAGCTACACCTAACAAACTGTTTCTGCAGGATATCTGTAGATAGGTTGCCAATATGGAGGCACAATGGGCATAACATACGGGGGATACTGCAACTATTGCTTTCTGTGCTGCTTGTGTAACATGGTTGGTTGTAGTATAGATTTTCTGACATATGAACTGTTTTACACTGTGATTTATCATGTCATCAACTACTGACAGTTAACATTCTTTGCTCACAGTTATTTACCAGGAAAATACAAAATGAATGAAGCTGAGACCATTATTCTGAAGCATATAGACTACACATTCTGGCTCACTCCTTCCATTGTGGAGGGGTAGCTACAGAAAATAGACTGCTGGTTCTGTGTAAATGGTCCAGCACTTTGTTAGTATGCTGGCTGGGGATCCCCCCAAGTGGTTTTCTCAACTTCATGGAATGGTCATATCCTGCTGGGGCCATACCTCTCAGCTGTGTAGATACACCCAGGTTATCCAGAGGCAGGACTCATATATCTGGTCAGTTTACCTTCACATCATGGTTTACAAGCAGATTTGTGGCTATTCATTCATGGGTTTGCAGTCAGAGGGTAGTCTGGGTGGATATTAGAGTTTCACACTTCACACACTCCATGCCATCCATGCTTCTACACCCCCTCTCTGTTATTCTCTCCTCTTCCTAACATTATGGAAGCAATATCTCAGAGATATCCCTGCAGTTGGGCCTTTATCCCAATAATATTTATGGCCTGGTCCACAGTCCTTTCAGTAGGACATGGAGAGGCATGCTACTGGCATTTGTCAACATGGCCTTGCATTTGTTTTCTGTTTACTGTGTTAGGTTGCTAGTTAGAACCCCCTGACATTACATACATTGGCACCATGGGTGAGGCATGGGCATCTGCCAGAGGACTGTAGGCCATTTGAGAGTGCTACAGGCCACCTGTAGCAGGCCAGTGCATTATGTCAGTCATACGTTCCAATGCTGCAAGCCAGTGGATTAACCTGGGGTGACAGTGGTGAGTGGTTAAGGTGTTCTTGTCAGTCCTTCCTGTTCATACTGATCCATGGGTATGTATGTGGTCGGGTTGCTGCTTACAGCTAGAGACACACCTGCATTGGATACCTATTCAGCATGCAGCATCATGTATGTATTCCCATACAAAGATGGGTTCATGTTGTACTCATTCCCTACAGCAAGGATATCACCTGTGATAAACCTGTGGCTGATGGTGGGATTAGCTGGGTGCATGTGTGATATGGAAGCTACTTGCACCTGACTCACAAATATACATGAGACATTCCCCTTATGCTGGCTTGTGTGTGGACATAGGCAGCCTCATTGTCTACTTTTGGCTGCTCCTGTTAGGGGTCGCCACAGTAGATCAATTGTTTCTATTTCTTCCTGTCCTCTGCATCTTGCTGTCTCACACCAACCACCTGCAGGTCCTCTCTCACCACATCCATAAACCTTAACTTAGGCCTCCCTCTTTTCCTGTTACCTGGCAGCTTCATCCTTAGCATCTTTTTCCCAATATACTCTGCATCCCTCCCCAGCACATGTCCAAACCAATGTAATCTTGCCTCTGTGGCTTTGTCTCAAAACCTTCCAACCTGGGCTGACCCTCTAATATACTTATTCCTAATCCTGTCCATTCTCGTCACACCCAGTGCAAATCTTAACATCTTCAACTCTGCCACGTCAAGCTCTGACTCCTGCCTTTTTGTCAATGCCACTGTCTCCAACCCATATAACATATTAGCTGGTCTCACTACCCTGTTGTAGACCTTCCCTTTCACTCTTACTGGTACCCATCTATCACAAATCACTCCTGACACTCTTCTCCACCCACTCCATCCTGCCTGTACTCTCTTCTTCACCTCTCTTCCACACTCACCATTACTCTGAACTGTTGATCCCAAGTATTTAAACTCATCCACCTTCGCCACCTCTACTCCCTGCATCCTCACCATTCCTCTATCCTCCCTCTCATTCACACACATATATTCTGTATTAGTCCTGTTGACTGTCATTCCTCCTCTCTAGAGCATATCTCCACCTCTCCATGGTCTCCTCCACCTGTTTCCTACTCTCACTACAGATCTCATCATCTGCACATCATAGTCCACAGGGACTCCTGTCTATCACCATTGCAAATAAAAAAGGGCTCAGAGGTGATCCTTGATGTAATCCCACCTCCACTTTAAACGCATCCGTCACTCCCACCGCAGACTTCATTGCTGTCACACTACCCTCGTACATATCCTGTACCACTCTTACATACATCTCTGACACTCCCAACTTTCTCATACAATACCACAAATCATCGCTAGGCACCCTGTCATATGCTTTCTCTAAATCCACAAAGACACAATGCAACTCCTTCTGACCTTCTCTGCACTTCTCCATCAACACTCTCAGAGCAAACATTGCATCTGTCATGCTCTTTCCTGGCATGAAACCATACTGCTGATCACTAATCATCAACTCCCTTCTTAACCTAGCTTCCACTACTCTTTCTCATAACTTCATGCTGTGACTGATCAACTTAATCCCTCTGTAGTTACTACAGCTCTGCACATCACCCTTATTTTAAAAAATCGGTACCAAAACAGTTTTTC
>NC_056746.1:1465414788-1465462288 GCF_019279795.1 Protopterus annectens | reverse complement strand
AAAGCCAAACTGGGTTTGATCCAAAGTCTGCAAGTTCCCTATGTCTTTATTTATGAGTTCCATTATGATCCTCTCCATGGCTTTGCAGATAAGGCTTGTCAAGCTAATGGGGCGGTAATTTCCAGGGTCTGTGGAGGCACCGCCCTTATGAAGTGGGACCACAGTGCCGTCGCCACTCCTTGGGTACGTATCCTGAGGTGAGGCTAAGATTAAACAGCTGTCCTAACTGTGGGTTTAATTCCTCGTTGAGTTCATGAAGCACACAGCCGGGGACACCATCCGGTCCCATGGATGCTGGGTGTCTTGCCTTAGGGCGGGCAGTTCTCACCTGGGCGTTGGAGATGTTTGGGGCTACAATCCTCTGGAATAGATATCTCTCCTTTTGGGGAGTTTGCACTGAACCTGTCAGCCAGTATGTTAGCAATGTGTGTAGGTTCAGTAATTTTCACATCATTTTGAACTAATTCTGAGCATATCTGGGAGTTTCCTCCTAGGTTTCTAACATAGCTAAAGAAGGCCTTATGATTGTCTTTAGAGTCCTTGACGATTTTTCTCTCAAAATTTGCCTTGGATGATTTTATGAGAGCTCTTAGTTTTTTACTTATAATGATCAAAGGTGTCTTACCTTTCAAGGATTTTGCTCTATCTTGTAGTAGCTTCCTCCTTTTGTTGTAGAGCTTGTTTATGGCTGGGGTCCACCAGACTGGACGCTTGCCTTTGGTACAGAGAGTCTTAGTTTTGTTTGGGATTGCCTGATCCATGCAGTCCTGTAGGTGCTGGTAGAAGGCATTTGTAAGTGATTCAGCGGTTTGAGTAATGTTTACCACTGGCTCAGGGGCCTTAAAGGAGACCACACTAGTTTTTAGAAGTGTGAAATCGGCTTTTGAGAAGTTTTTCACTGTGGTCTTTTTTGTTTCAGGTGGGGGCGGGATGAGGACCTCCAGCGAGATTAGTTTATGATCTGATCTCACCAGTGAGGGGTATACTTCCGGTGTTGAACATTTTGATCCCATGTTCGTGATGATGAGATCAAGTATGTTTTCACCTCTTGTGGGGATGGTGACTAGTTATTCCATGGCATTTGAGTTTATGAATTCCAGGAATCTTTGGGTTAGAGTGTTCGGGCTTGAGTAGTGTTCCCAGTCTATATTAGGGTAGTTGAAGTCACCTAGTATGATGGTGTTTGGAGATACATTTATCCCTCCAATGTTTTCAGGAAGGCCATGTGAGGTTCCTGAGTTTGAGAGGGTGGCCTGTAACATGCTACAAATTGCAGAGCAGTCTTGCCTATGGTTAATTGCACCTGGATGGTCTCCGATGCATCGTGCGTTGCCACCAACCTTGAGGTGTGGGTGTCCTTTATGAATATGGACACCCCCTCCTTTCTTGGTGTTGTCCGGATTTTGGGGCGGAACGTATGATATGAGGTGAAACCTGTTAGTGCTGGGGTGCTCTCAGGAGCCTTGAACCAGGTTTCTGTCACAGCACAGACATCGATGTTCTCCATATTGAGAAGGGCCTCGAGTGCGTGCATCTTGAGATTGAGACTTCTGGCATTGAGCAGCATTACCCTTAGTTTTTTTCCTTTTTGGTGTTCTAGGGTGGTAGGTTTAGAATTTGAGCCTTGCCTAAAAAAGGCACTATGGGGGTGGCAAGAGCCTTTGCCAATATCCGGAAGCCCAGGGGTGACAGGTGCAAGCCGTCCCTTGCGAAGCAGCGTGGCTTGTCCAGCATGTCATCCCAGGCAGACAGACATTGGATCCCCTTTGAATGACACCAGAATTTAAGCCAATTATTAAAGCTGATCATCTTATCACTGTATTGTGGCATCATTCTAGGTGAAGGTAGGATACTAACATACATTTATATATATGTAAATGTATATATATATATATATATATATATATATATATATATATATATATATACATTTACATATATATAAATGTATGTTAGGGATTATATATAAAATTCTGGCTGAACCAAAGGAAAAAAGTTGACTTTGCAGATGCATGTGGCTGAAAGATTTCTGTCTTATTTGTATTTTCAAAAAAATATTCAGCTCTCTAGTGTTATAAAATGCCATCTGTCTCACAAAGCAATTTCTTTTAAGAATTGAAATAATCTTCTAATGGGGAAACTGTGATAGTATTACAGAATTAGTAATCTATGAATAATCAGTACAGTTCCCATCCGGATAAGCAACACAAAGGCTAATGCTAAACTGATTACATTTAAAAGAATGAGAAATGTTATGGTAAGATTAGAGCTTTGGATAGAATCGAAGAGGCTGCCTTCTGTACTGACCTCAATCTTTGATACAACCAGTGATTTGTTGGCTATCCCAGCATGATACAATATTAATATGGCAGAGTAGTATACGCCATATAGAAGAAAAATTTCTCATGATATGATTTCCCACTGTTATAAAGAGAATGTGCTATGTCCCTTATTCTGAATATTATGTGAATGCCTGAACTGTGAGCACACAGGGTACTTTCTGTAAGAATGAATATTATTGTGCAGTAGTTAATCGTGCATTGCTACTAGCCATCAGCGTTCGGGAATGTTAACTGACTAGGAGAAAAAATGTATGGTGCATTATGAAAGGAGGAAATGAGCCCATAGAATTCATCCCATTTAACCAGAGCATTTCTGTATGACATTTTTTTTTCAACAGGATTTAGTGATTTAATGTTATTATGAATGGTATATTTAAAACATCTGAATGTTATAAGTTAGTACTGAGGTAGTCCTAGAAGGCCTTCTAATTTTAAGTCAGAAAGTGACATGATGCAACAATACTTTGTTGCCCTTTTTAGTTAATAGTATGTATAATTTTCGTCAGCCTTATGTAGTGATTAATTTTCTTCTGTGAGAGCAAACAAACTTCCTATTCTAAATCTAATAATGCAGATAATGCTGCCCTATTTCAAACCTTAGAACTGTTTCTTAAGTTTGTTACTGTACTTTTTATTTCCTTTTCGCATTAACTTTTAAATTGCTCATGCACTCTTTTGCATTTCTGAGCATTTAATGTAATTGGCATTACGTATAACAAATATTTGGTATCAGAATGTTCAACATTTGGTCTGGGCTGATGTTAAGATATAGATACTGTGGTGTAATAAAGTACAAAAGATGAAACTGAGTACAGATAACACAGTTGTATTGGCAACAATTTGGAGAATCAGAAGAAGCTGAGAATTGAGACAGAAGGGAAAATAGTAGAACAGGTTAACAGTTTCAAGCAGCTGTGATGAATGGTTGAGGAAAAAGGAAGTCTGAATGAGGACATCAAAGCTAAAATCAGAGGGGTTGCAGCTTACTGGTACAGAGTGACAGGTGTAGTGCATATCAGAAGAATGCAGAAGAAGCTGGAAAGTGAGGTGAACAAAATAGTGGTGGGAAGAGACCTACTGTATGATAAGGAAACCATACAGAAATACTGCAAGGTACAGAAATGTGGGAGTGAAGGCAGAGTTGTTGTGGAAGCTAGAGATGATAGAGATGAAGTGCCTGAGGCGGGTGATAGAATACACACTGTGGGGCAAACAAATAAATGATTACATCAAAGTAGAAGCTCAAGTAGCCCCAGTTGCAGAGAATGTGAAAGACAACAGGTTATAGTGGTTCAGGCACATGTGCATGGAAGCAGAAGGCAATCAGGTGAAGAAGACTTGAGACTGACTGGAAGAAGGCAAGAAGAAACAAGGGTATGCACCACAGGGATAGATGGATTGTATGAGAGAAGACCTGCAACAGTCATACATTACTGACAAAGAAGGTGAGGGACTGGCATTGAATTCAGAGAGACAGCCACAGCTGATTCAATGCAGTACATGGGAAAAAGGGGATTGATTGTGATGATGAGGATGATTATTCTGGTGTAATACATGGTAGGCACTAATCTATTTTGGGTTTTATGTCTTGGTCAGATCATAAAACTAGCATCTAACCTAACATCCTTAATTCCTGGCAAAATGATTACATGTCACATGCTGAACAAAATAAAGGATTAGTACTTTTACTCTTTTACTGAGTACATAAACTGACATCAGGAAACACTGAATGTAAAGGAAAATATAATTTTATATACTGGAATTCAATATTTGATTTCTTCATTGTGGTCTAGGTCCACAATACCTGTTTCATCAAAACCAGCAGCGTGAATAGACAGTTGACCACACAGAAACATAACTTTCTCTGAAGACTGGTATTGTCAGAGGTCATTATATTACAGACAGGGTGGAGGAAATATTTACCTTCATGGGAGAATAATGAGGTTATACACCACCCAGACAAAAGGTAAATGTATTTACCAATTTCATCAGCTGCCTTCAACAGGAGCTTCGGCAGTGATTTAACATTTTCATGGGAATCATAAAAACAGAATTCTGGTGTGGTATATCCTGGTTCTACCCTGCTAGAAGTGTAGTAGGAAAGGACCCAAGATGCGGGCTGAAGGGTAGCAAGTAGGAGCAAAGTAAGAGAGTAAAATGAGGTGCGATTCATAAACAGAATCATTCTGGACCATTCTAAATCTCAGTTGTGTAGCAATGAGGTAATCCTGATGTCAGGCAGTGCGTACCTATCATGGAAGTGCAGCCTTGGGTGCCACTTAAAGGCTCTGCTGTCTTAGTATGGGTCAGTAACATAGTAACATACAGAGGATTAATAAGGAGTGGTCAGAGTGTTTAAATTTCTGCTAGAAGAGGTACAGTTGCTGGGAGACTGCAAAGATTAACAGTAAGAGGGTTGCTGATATAAAGGGCTGCAGAATCCCTGAAAGAGTGTTATTGGAGGTCAGGCCAAGAACATCAGTTGCTGATGGAACTGTGGAGTGACATTACAGTCATTTAACACTAGCATAAGGAGGCTGTCCATCAGAGAATGCTAGTCCATACTGGAAAGCCACATGCTAGTGTCACTGAACTCTTATAAGCCAAGTATTTGTGACCCTACCAGGAAGTATCATTTGGTAGTACTAATCTACTTGGTATTTTGCTGCATAACTCCAGTCACCAAATAAAAAAATAAGTTATTTTGCATTCCCTTACTGATACAATGGTAGAAGAGTGTGGGAGTGTTGAAGAATAAGGATCCTTTTTGATCTCTTTTTGTGCAATATAACCCTCATTTCAAAGACGAGTCCTGTGATAAAGGAATTATGAGTCAACCTCAGGTACTCCACATCAAAACCTAAAATTATTTCTGTCATATTGCAATGACTCCAGTAAAAACAGCAATACTTTAAATACATCACAACATTTTCTGTACCACACAAACAACATATTCAGTTGCCAAATCAGACTTTATTTACTAACTGTAGCATTTAATAAGCACATTTATAACTCACAGAATGTTTTCAGTGATAATATTCTCAATTTTGAACAAAACTATATTAACATATGCAGTTATTCTATTGTCAGAGCAGCTAAGAACCTCCATTCCTGTCAAACAACTGTTGAAGGTACACACATTTCAATAGCATATAAGGTGGGAGTCAAGCACATTTGTGAAGATGCCATCAAGTAAATATCTTTCAGAGAATTGTGTTTGCAATAAGTCACTAATATTAATGGCTGCAGCATGTTAATAAATCTATTTACCATTTATAAATATTGCTTATAGTAGGTTGTTTGGATTGTGATAACATCACTGAGTGGAAAAATGTGGAAGTCACATTTTTTTTATTGTGAATGATAGAGAAACAATAGCTTCATAAGTTCATTGGTATATATTAATCATGCAGTCCAGAAGGCCACTAAGAAGCCTAGCCAGCTAAGCCCAAGAATTATTGGATATGTTCGGCTTCCTGATTGAGGATTGCCATGACTGGGTTTAATTTATAATTACCCATCCAATTCTTGTGAGCAGTTTTGAATATGACCAATATGTAGCATTGCCTGACATTATGAGGAAGATTATTTTAGAAGTAGTAGATTTGGTGGGTCAGGAATATATCTCACCAGCATGTTCTAGTTATATATCAATAAAGGTTTTTGATGTGGGCATTCATGGTGCTATTTGTTTTGTACAGGTATCCAAGATCAAGGAGAGTAGGACCTTTTCTGGCCTGGAAGGTGAGGTACAGGTCACCATGAAAGAGTCTATATGAGACAGTATGTACTGAGATGGCTTTTAATGTCTCAGCATAGCGTAGTCAGATTAAATCAGTAAATTATTTATTTTGTTTTTATCAGATATCTATGAGACATTCCAAGTTGGAAGAATTGCTTGGAAAGATACATACTGAGGCGTGCAGAAAGTTCAATAATGGTTCAGATGAAGGAGGTATATACAGGGATCATGACTTTCTTACTCCTGGAAGATAGGTCTTTAGAAATTAGCTGTGCTGCGTAGAAGGATTTTATGAGAAAAATTGGCACATAATGGTCAAAAGTTAATCCTTTATCATTGAAAGTACTCAGATCACTAATGATGGAGTCATTTCTAAGTGGGCTTCCTTTGACATGGTATGAAGTGTGGAATTTTACATACCAAATAAAGTCAGATTATATTTTTTGACATAAAACGTAAGCCCATGGTCAGTGCACCAGGCATCAGTCCAACTAAAGTCTCGAAGAAGAATGTGCATATCTTTAGGGGAGCAGGATGACCCACATTTTCCTGAAACTGTCAAACTTGTTTAGCCATAAACTATCAATACCAGTTTTAATATCAGAAAAATATATACCAAAGAGTATATGGCCTAAAATAGGCTTGTAAGACATGAATAGTTATGTTTCTTTACATAGTAGAGATTCCCTGACAATTCCTGCATGAGTCCTGTCAGTGAGTGAGTCAGTCAGATACCCAGCAAATGATGTAAGGATTAAAATTAAGTTCTGTAAGCTTGTTGATAATGCCTTATTTGGGAATTATATTGAGGGCCTTAGCAAGGTAGAGATAGCAAATGTGGATGGCATAACCTATACATTTGTAACCCTGTCAAAGAACTTGATTAGACTGAGTAGACAGGACCTACCTTCAACAAAGTTGCATTGGCTTAGATCAAGGGACTGAAGGTTCTATATATTATCAATTATGAGATCTGGTATAATAAATTCCAGGACCTTACAAATGATACTGGTTAGACGTATGGTCTTTAATTACCTTAATCTGTAGTGGGTCTAGCTTTGTGCATTGGAATCACTGTAGTAGTTCATCAAGCCTAAGGTACATAATCAGTGGCGATACTGGTTAAACTGGTTATGGAAGGGTTGAATAAAGCTATTTTACAGCTACCAGAAATTAGTCATGCACTCTGTGTAACATAGCATGGTGGATCTCTCTAAATAAATGGTCCAAATAAATATAAATATTATAAAAATACTGTATTTGTGTGAAAAATTTGCAAGTAGAACTAATATTGCAAATAAAATATATCTTCAGACAAACGCACACTAAAATGTTTCATAACTGGACATTATCAGATTAGAAAATAATACATTCAGGAGTCTGTGACTTAACACAGATAATTAATTTATGGTTAAATTTCAAGAATCAACATTCCAAAAACAAAAGGGTCAAAATACCAGCCTTTGAAAATTTTTGATTGCATTTATCTAGTTTTTTAAGAAAGTTAGTACATTAAAAATGGCACTAAGAATGATGAAAGTTTTGTTGTAGTAATATAAAGGGCATTATGCCATGAAACTACGTATAGACCTCAACAATTTAAGCCTATAGGAAAGCCTATGTCAAATGTTGGTAACAAACAAAAATTATCAACTGTAGACTTACTCAGTTTTACATGTAGAAAAATGAGTCAACATAACTACATTTTGTGTGACCACTAGTAACACTGTTACACCTATGAAAACAATAATCTCTGTAAAGCAGGTTACTAATTTGTCACTCTGCTGTTACAAAGTTAATTAAGTGCAATGTCTTCTATTGGCAGAGGAGAGCTCCAAGGACTATTTGATTCAGGCAGCATGGTCACACTGAAAAAGGGAAGTATTTCTGCTAAAAGAAGACCCTTACTAATAATCATTGTATGCATTCATGGAGATAAGAAACAATAGTACTCAACTATAAATGTAAACTATTAAGCAAAACTTATGTAGTACTTAGAGAAGTTTGCCGCTCTACTGAATTAAAACTTTTTATTATTAAGCACTTTCATTCTTCTCACATCAAGAACCTCTTCAGAATAAATAAAATACCTAGCATGATCATTTAAATACATAAATCATCCATGATATCACAAATAAGATAACAATTCTTAATTAATAAAAGTAACATTAAACATCTTGTTACATAACCAAAATGATTATATTGCAGTACAATACTCATGGGGCAAACAATAAGATCCCCAAAAAATAAATGTATGTATACTATTATGTTAAATACTATTATATTTTAATAAACTTTTGACCAATATACTGTCATTAATACCTGGAGTGTTGTGCACTCTTAAAAAGACCTGCCATTTTAATTCCAAAAATTCCAAATCGTTATTAAAACCTTCAACAAATTTATTTTTATTAACTTTCTCTAATACTAAGAATTCTCTAATACTAAGAATCAATTCCAAAATGTATTTTTAAGAAAACAAAATTTGAAATGTATATTAGAACATCAGGTTACACAACAAATAGATGATGGTGGAGGAAAGAAATGGGGAACTTTTAGTTCTCAGAAGTGCTCCTACAGTGGGCTTATTTTAAGTGTTAATAGTTTTCATTTTAAGCACATCAATTATATTTGAGTAGCAAAGCATATGAATGATTGCCAAAGTGAGGGAATTGTTTATCTTGGATGCTGCTCAAACTGTGATTGTCTTTATGTGGGAAAAACTATGAGAAAATTAAATGAGAGGATTACAGAACATGTAAGGGCGATTAAAAGAAAGGAGAAACTAATCTCTGGCAAGACATGCATTAATCTGTAAACATTTTAGGAAGTTTCAATTCTTAGTATTAGTGAAAGTTAAAAAAAAATACATTTGTTGAAGGTTTAAATAACTATTTAGAATTTTTGGAATTAAAATGGCAGGTCTTTTTAAGATCGGACAACACCCAAAGTACTAATGACTATATATCGGTCAAAAGTTTATTAAAATATAATAGTATTTAACATAACAGTATACATAAATGTATTTTTTGTGGGATCTTATGGTCAGTATGGTACTTCAATATAATCATTTTGGTTATGTAACAAGATGTTTTATTTTACTTTTATTAATTAAGAACTGTAATTCCTTATCTTATTTGTGATGTCCCAGATGATTTATGTATTTAAATGATCGTGCTGGAAATTTTATTTATTATGAAGAAGTTTTTTTTTTCTCCAAAATTTTTTTTATCTTTCAAATACATTTGAATGAATTCCATAGTATTTATACATAACATCTTAAATAACTATGTACACTATTTACATTAGCCTGACACTATAACAGATCTTAATGTATACAGTTACTTTATAAGTATGTCCAATCCATTATCAGAGTGCCTGATCACTTATTGTATAGTATCAATCAACGATAAGACTTTTCCCCAAGGGTTGTTGAGGAATGGCTTTGGATAAATTCTTAGTCTTTTAATTTTTATTTCCAATAATGCTGTGGTTTCAGTAGGCTGTAGAAGTCTTCCAAAGTTGGTATTGTGTTTGTATTCCATCTTCTTGTTATACACATCCTTGAAATTGCAAATATAGTCTATACTAGATACATGTTTGACCTAGTCAAATGATGACCTTCGTTCACATTTAATAATACAAGACCTTTAGTTCAATAAAATGATTCATTAAAGCTTGTAGAAAGTTATTGATACCATTCCAAAATGGCTTAATTTTAACACAATCAAAGAAAATGTGGTTTCAGTCTGCATTATGTACTTGCTCACATCTCCAACATATTCCTTTTATGGAAGAACTAATTTTACTGATTCTGTCTGGGGTTAAGAATGCTCTGTGCAAGCATTTCCAATTAAAAACTTTCCAGCATTGTGTAAAGGATGTATATTTTATCAATAATAAGATATCCGTTTTAATATATTCAGTTAACTGTATTGAGTGTCCTTTTGTTATATATTTCCAATATGAGATTTTGGGTGTTGTTTTATAGTTTATTAATATTTTGTAAAATTTTGAAATACAGTTTCCCATGTCAAAGTCATTATATATGATTTCATATATGTATTTCATAAATTTAGGTATTTCTTTAAATGAAGAATTGTTAATTATTCTACTTAAATCTTGTGAATATGACATAATACTCTGTAAAGTTAGCCAGTCCTGTTGTGGAATTTTGTATGCTGTTTTTATTATTTGCATATCTAAAACTTTTAGTTCTTTAATACATTGGACCCACCAATCAAATCCTTTCTGTTTCCAGGAATTAACAATTTCTCTATATATTTTATGTGGAAAGTTCTTTGTGATTATAAATGGTGTTAAAAGATCAGACTAGATTTTTAAATCTATATTTGCATTAATAATTTTCCTATATGAGTCAATGTAATAATTAATCATATGAGTTTTAGTGGGTTTAGTTATGTTATATTGAGGGTGACCATGGTGGTGCAGCGGTTAGCACTGTCACCTCACAGCAAGAGGTTCTCCAGTTTGATCCTCAGCTGGGGTGCCTTCTGTGCGGAGTCTGCATGTCCTCTCTGTGGTCGCATGAGTTTCCTCCAGGTGCTCCGGTATCCTCCCAAATCCCAAAGACATGCTGTAGGTGGATTGGACACTCTAAACTGGCCCTAGGCGTGAGTGCGTGCATGTGTGTGCCTTCCATGGAAGGTTGGGCACCAGGCTGGTACCTCAACACTGTAAAACTCTACTGTCACTCATGAGCAGAAAGGTGATGCGCTGTGGTGACCCCTAACTGGGAAAAGCCAAAAGAAAAAGAAGTTATGTTATATTGCATACTAATACATAATATGTGCCTAGGCAAATTGTTTTTATCTATTATTTGAAATTTTTTTTTGTAAATCAAATTCATTTATTGATATTAGAGTTAGTAATTCTTTCCAATTTGCAGAGTAATTTGGACTTATCCAATCTGAGATTGCTTTAGATATCGATGCTTTTATATATATTTCTGTATCAGGAAAGTTTATTCCTCCCTGTTTCCATGGTCTGATATGATGTATTAAAGCTATTCTGTTTCTATTGAGAAACCATAAAATGTTATTAGGCATGAATTTATTTATTTAAGTATATTCTTTTCTGATAACAGTTGTATTGTCAAGGCTATATACAGGATCTTGGGCAGTAAAACCAGTTTTACTAACTGTTCAAATGTTAATATTATTTTGTTCCAATTTTTTCCAAAGAGATTTTAATTGTATTGATGATATTATTCTATTTTTTGAGACTAATTCATTGTTATCCTTGCACAACTCAATTCCTAGATATTTTAAGGTAGATACTTGTTTCCCTATGATGTGATCCCCCTTAGTCTGCAGTTCTTTTTTTTATTTAAAAATAAACATTTTGATTCTGATTTATTGAAATGGAGTCCTGAGTGTCATGTGAAATTTGTCAATTAATTCTTCTAATGTCTCTTTTGTATTAGATAATGTTAGTAATATGTCATCAACAAATAGCATTACTTTAGAATTGTATTGTTCCTTTGATTTTTATATTGTTACAGATTGAATCTGCCAATATTTCAATAGCCAGAGCAAATAGAATTGGTGACATGGGACATCCTTGTTTAGTGCCTTTTGTTATATGTATAGATTCAGAGGTAAAATGACCTAACTGGACATACTCAAAATTAGTTGTATATATATATATATAAATATATATATATATATATATATATATATATATATATATATATATATATATATATTATTTAGGAGATGAACAAAGGTTGCAGGAAAT
The DNA here is from genome assembly GCF_019279795.1 of Protopterus annectens. Taxonomy (NCBI): domain Eukaryota; kingdom Metazoa; phylum Chordata; order Ceratodontiformes; family Protopteridae; genus Protopterus; species Protopterus annectens. Next base: position 1,465,450,444 of record NC_056746.1, on the reverse strand, counting down.
TCAAATAGCATTAGGATTTTGAATAAATAGTCCCAATTTAGGGAATCAAAGGCTTTCTCTATATCTAAGCCAATTATGAATGTTTCTTTATTGTCTTTATTAACATAATCTATAAGATAAATTATCTTTTTAATACTGCCATGTGTGTGTATGACATATAAATCCAGTTTGATCATTATTTATTGTTTTGGATAGTGGTATTTTCATTCTGTTTGTTAATATTGTCATGAATATCTTATAGTCCTTTAATAATGATATAGGTCTATATGAGGTACAGAGGTTTGGGGATTTGTTTTCCTTTAGGATTGATGTGATTAAGGAATATCTCCAAGATGGTGGTATTAAAGCTTGTGACTGAATTTCTAATAGAGTTTTAGGAAGATGGATAGTATATTTGATGGAAAAGGTTAATATAGTTCCATAATTATACCATCTATACCTGGAGATTCATTATCTTTACCCTCTTTTATTGCATCTGTAATTTCTTTGTAGGATATGGGTGCTTGCAGATCTAGTTTTAATTTTTCTGGTATTTTTTTTTTATCTAGGTTTAATTGATCAATATGTATATTTTCTTTTTGGAAATGTTCCATATAGTGATTTCTATAGGCATCGAGAATGTCACCTATATCCAAGACATTTTCCCTTTCTTTTCATGGAAGATACTTTTAATGTTAATAGCTTTTGATTGTATTTTGATTCTTGTGGATAAATTATGTAGATATTTGGGAGAAGTGACCAAGGTATTAATTTTTAGTTTTTCTAAAGCTAAACTAGTTTTATGTGTTGGAATTTCATTTTATTCATTGCTTAATACTTCTACTTTCATTTTCATCTCCAAATGATTTTGATTTTTTTCAGCTTTTACAGACAAAAGTTTGGATTGTAGATCTAATAATTCAGAATCCCATACTCTGATTTTTTTTTATACCAAGTTAGGGTTTTACCATATATGTAAGCTTTTAATGAGTCCCATATCATTATTTTATTTATCTCTGTGGTGTAATTAATATCTAAGAAGAACTGTAATTCTGATAATAACCAGGGTTTGAACTCTTTAAGTTAAGTTATATATGCTGGAATCCTGGAGTTAAAGATTAATGGCTTGTACCCATTTTGAAATTTTAGCATCAATGAATTGTGGTCTGAAAAGGGGCAGGGAGTGATTGAGAAATTAATGATTTTAGAGTGTAAGTCATAGGCAGCAAATATTTTATCTATTCTAGTTTGGGTAACAAATCTGTTATCTTGATGGGAAAACAAAGATTCATCTTCTTTAAATTTGAAAGTATCTACAAGATGAAATGATTCTACCCACTTGTTTATAGCTTTTGATAAAGCAGATGTACACAGCAGTCTTTTATTTGTAGTTTCAGAAATATCAAATATACAGTTAACATCTCATCCTAATATTAAGTTGTCTTTATAATTACTGGAAATGAAATCAAAGTGTTTTTTAACAGTTCATGTTTCAATGCCTGGAAACCAGTATAGATTGGCTAGGGTCCATATTCTTTTATTATATTTAAGTATTACTAATGCCATAAGGCCTTCTTGATCTTCATACTTATAAATGATTTCTGGGTTAATCACATTTGTTTTCCATAAAATTGTTACCCCTTTTGTATTTGTCTTATAATTGGATTGTGCCAATATCATATATTCCTTAGGATTCCATTTGTAATTGTCATTTGTTTTGAAATGAGTTTCTTGAAGGAAGACAATTTGTGCTTTGTTCAGTTTTACATATTTCAGTAGATTTGCTCTCTTGCTAGGATCGTTTAAGTCATCGGCATTTAAAGATAATAAAGTTAAAGCCACCTTAGGTTATTTAGACTATGCATTTTTTGTTTTATTGTGACTATTAAACATTTTCCTCTGATAACTATAAAGTATATGTTTGAGCTTTTAAAGGAAATTATCAGTTTTATACTTTCAGTGTTTACCAATAAAGTAATGTTTGGTCAGGCATCCTAAAAATGTTTTTGTGAAATAACAAATTTAAATGAATAAATGTTAACAAAACTAAGATCCACACTAGCCATGGAATGAAAATCATTCCTAATATGATGGATAAACATAAGTCCATCAGATTATCATTCATACCTTAACAATCCAGAACATCTGAGCCCCATAAATTGAATTATCATATGAAGAATATTTGTAATAGGAATAAGCAATATTTCTGTTATTTTGAACAGATATAGTACTATTGTAGATTAGACAGAATTCTAATACAATATAAATGTCTACTTATTGTATAAAAAATCAATATTTACATGAAAGACAGATGGCAAGCAATTCAATCATAGTGAAGTAGGATGTATCATATAATAAACCTCAGTAAAAGATTATAGCACACAGTTATTTAACATATTCATCCTTACTGATAAAGTCTTTCAAAACTTATTACTTAGTATAAATAGATGGTAATAATATTTTTACCTAATGTTTAAAATACAATGTATTTTACTGGATATATCAGAAGTTATATTTCATTGTTTGCCAGCATTTAAGTAATCAGTTTGTTTGTTTCTAACTCACTTAAAGCATCAAGTTTGTTTCATGTGAACATTGATGAAAGTTAGTGCATTTTAATTCTTACACATAGGGATTTTCATATCTGTCATTTCCTATTATAAAATGAGTGAAATTATAGGTTAAAAGCAACACATTCACTTATTGTGATTAATGATTACAAGTTCCCTTTCCATATTCATAAATTGCCATTTTATGGCATATGCTGAATGTTTTTAGATTTAAGTGGCAACATTCTATTTTGTATAATCAGCAAAGATTAAACTGACTGATTATTGTCAATTTAATACTATTTGTTCAGAATGTGATTGTTACATTCTGTGATGTTCCTAGTTCAGGCTTCTATTGTTTCCCTTGAACAACTTTGTCAGTGTGATGTCATGTATAAAACATTAGTTACTGTCAAAAAATATATATTAATGTGTGTGCTTAATGCTAATTAGAAACTAAATAAGTTAACACGTTTTTCATTCTATTTTATATGCACTATTTATATACAGTTGAGTTTCATATGAGACTAAAAGATGCTTTTTGAAACTGCAGTGTGCTTTCTGAAACTTGCAAGATGCCCTCTGACCTAGTAATTGCTAGCACAGCAATATTCATGTTTATGCCTTTTGGAAATGTACTTGAGAAGCAGGTGATTATCTGCTAGGTCAGGAAGAAATGAATAAACAATGCTATATATAGTAATGCAATGATTTTGAACAGTTAGCTCTGTTCAAAGTATGAGAACATGCACAGCTGCAGAAAGTTAGAGACAACATAGACAAAAGACTGTTGGAGAAATGAACTGCAATCTATACTTGCTTTGTGCTCAAATTAGCCATAGTACCTTGAATGGTAACATTGCATATATCTAACCAGTGGTAGCCAAGGCCACGTTGTTTTTCTTAGGAAGTTTCTCACAGAAATTGATAGTACAAGCAGAAAATCATGAAAACAACTGCTATGTAATGATGATGTTAAAACTTGTGATTTACTATGTCAGCTTGGTAGGTAATGTCTTATTAGAAAATGTATAAAAATGCCTGCATTTCCTGATTCTAGTTAGACAAACTCTGTATTAGCACGTTTTTGTCTCCTTGCTGCAAGATTAAAGTGCCTTAACCTGAACCTACCGTGTATTGATCATTTTTAAAGTATATTTTTCCTTTGACAGTTACCTTGGCAATAGCTTAAATATTATGCATGGTCAAGATGGGTTACAAAATCACAATTCAAATTAAAGCAATTGTCCCGGCCCCCCTTTGAACAAACCACTCTGGACGAACAAAGCCATTTCACAACCTTTATTATATATTATCATAACATGTACTTCAAACATATAAACAATATCAATTGCCTTCAGCCACAACGATCTTCAGTGCAGCGTAACAACTCACCCTGCTTGATTACACCTCAGGGCAGCATACCTGCTCACCCTGAAACTTCCTCCGCTGGGGCAGCATACCTGCTCAACCCCCCCACAAATAATAGGCAAGGTACCTGCTCATCTTCAACCACACAAAACCATTAGCCAAATCAAACCACATCCTTAGAGGGGGAACAGAGGAGGACAATCCTGTCCCTCTTCTCCAAAACCAGCTTGATCCCAGGCTGTTCCTCCTCCTAAACCTTAACCTGCAGCATCTCTTGTAGAAAGAGCTTGAGTTGCAAATTAAACAAATCCAAACCACTTTCATTCAGATGGACTCCATCCATATGATACCAACCTACCTCTCCTTGCCCAAAGTCCCCTTGTTGAATGACATGTATCCCCAATTTTCTTAGCTGCTCCTCCAATGCATGGTTAACAAACCTCCTGGCCCTTTCAATAGCTTTTTAACTGCACGCCTCCCTCCAACTCCAAAACAATAGAAGAATCAACTCCGACCACACAATTTGCATACCGGGGTTCCTATCCTGTAGTCTCCACAAATCCTGCAAAATAATCTCTGCTAAATACTTCTTAGTCAAAATTCCCAAGTAATTACCTCCCAAATGAATTATTATTATATCAGGACACACTATCCATGATTTAGCCTTCTGAAATTCAAACATCAACCTATCCCAATGCATACCCCTAACCCCATGGCTAAACACAGAACATCCTAAATAAGACAAACCCAAATTACTTCCATCCTCCCTGATTAAAGCATGCTTCTCAGTCCAGTGGATATACGAATGGCCCAAAATGAGTATACACTTCCCTAAAAGAAAAAGAAAAATTGTTAATAATTGCAAATACTACTATCTAATATAAGATAAAAAGGCATTTGAGGACCACCTGCCCACCCTCTTAATAACCTCAGTTGAACTACCTTGTCTAGCCAAATCCGAATCCCTCCCAATTCTAAAAGAATGAGCTGCAAACTTCTCAGCCGGAAATCCCATGCAACCCAAAATCCTCCTAATTAAATTAATAAACCTACTACTGAAAACTACCCTGCCATCCTTTAAACAAAACACCAACCCCTCTGAACACCCCAACCTCCTACTCCTAAATTCTGTAATCCAAGTTACTGGGCAAAGACAAAGGTTCATGTCCACTTTGAGTACTACCGTACATCCCCTACCCAACTGATCCATCTTGCTTTTCTGCATTACGATGTTGACCTCCCTCACAGTCACTATAACATCCTTCCAACATAAGGAACTTAGCAATTCCGATACCCTGAAAGTGCCAAATTATAACCACGTGCATAGAGTGCCCTACATAAAATAATCCAGCGACCCACCATGTAATAATCCTAAACCCTGTAACAAAATCTTCAATATTCCCCCTGTAATTGGCAACCGTGTATCCCTACGCTCCACCATCACCCTCCCTCACCCTCTCAACATATGTCCAAATGTCCAAGACTTCGTAAAATCTTGCAACCCCCCAACTTAGCAAAATTGCTAATAGCTGCCAGATTCACTTTAACTGTCTGCAAAGCCTTATCTTTCTTCCAAGCACTAGTCACATATCTTAACAATAATTCCTCTGACCATACCCTTACCTCTTCCGGCAATCACAAAACAAATTGATTAAAATCTAAAAGAGCCCTACCGTATGCCTTCTTCGTAGAAGAAGCCCAGGAATGTTGCACGAGATGCCAGACTATCCTGTCCTACGTTTCCACACCTCCTCCGGCAGTGTTTCCGACACCTCAACCGCCCCCGGGCCAACCCTCGAAACCTGCAAAACTGAAAGCAGGACAAACTATCAGCAATATCATTCTTAACACCAGGCCCATGTACCGCTGTAAAAGAAAAATTTATTAACAGGCTTTGCAATACCAACTTCCGCAATATCCTCAACAGCAATTCTGCCCTAGCTGTCTTCTTTTGTAACATCTTCACCACAGCCATATTATCCGAATGAAAAACTACCCGCTTGTTCCTCAACTGCTCCTTCCACATCACCAAAGCTGCCCATATCAGCATCAGTTCTAAAAAAGCGACATCACGACTCCATTCCTCATTCCAATCTGGAGGCCATTGTGCTGCAGACTATCTTCCCCCAAAGTAAGCTCCCACTGTGTCCATAAACAACTGAAGTTCTTCCTGACCCACATAATTCGATTGCCAAAAGGAAATCCCATTAAATTGTTGCACAAAACTATCCCACAACTTCAAATCCTCCCACACTATCCTGGTCACCCTAACCCAATGATGTTTGCTCCTACCCCCTTTTAGCATATATGCTAACACCCTGCAAAACTTCTGACTCAGCTGTACCATTCGATAGGCAAAGTTCAGAAGACCCAACAGATCCATGACTGAACCAACCCAAATCTTATTCTTGTCCAACACCCCCCCATATAGCTGACTGAAGCCTCTCTATCTTACCCTGAGGTAGATGAAACAATCCCCATTCTGCATCTACCATTAACCACAGGAACTCCAAAGCTCTTGCTGGACCTTCCATCTTGTGCTGTGAGAAAGGTACACCCAGTTCCTCACATATATTGGTAAATTCCTGCAACCCCTGTTGAGCCCTCACCCTCCCTTTCCTGTCTAACAAGAAATCATCCAAACAATGCACCGCCTTCTGCATTCCCACCCTCTGATTCCAAATCTAATGTAAAAGGGTACTCAATTTTTCAAATGTCGCACATGCCACAGAACAACCCATCGGCATGGCAGTGTCAAAATAGTACTTACCATCTACCTTCATCCCCAACAACAGCCAATCCTCCCTCCTAATAGGCAACAAACAGAAAGCTGATTCAATGTCAACCTTAACCAACCACAGCTCCCGAAATTCCCTGATCACCTGCACTGCATCGTCCAAAGAGGCGTAATGCACCCTAACTTCTCCATCCCCAATAAAATCATTCACTGACTTCCCTTCTGGAAATGAAATACGATGAATCAATCTAAACTCCCCAGGCCTTTTCTTTGGCACTAAATCCAATGGCAACACCTTGTAGCTAACAAAAGGTGGCGTATGAAATGGACCCCACAAATACCCTGCCTTACACTACTTACCTACCAACTCTTCCAAAACATCCTCTTTCCCTTGCACTGAACGGAGATTCTTACAACTCCCCCCCAACCCCGCCATGGACTTAATAGGAAATCCCCGTGGAAACCTTTGAATGACCTCAGTCTTAAGAACAAAATCAGGACACTGGCAAAGCATATCCTCCAATACCTCCACCTTAATGGGGAAAGGCACCCCTTCCCCTGTTGCCTCTAAAGGACCCCATTCCCCTGGGTCCATGAAAATTGCCCCTACCTTGAGCTGTCTGCAATCCTTGAGAGGAAAGAAAATCTCCCTCTCAGCCCATACCAGTGTTGTTCCATGCAGCAAAACCCTGCTGTCCACAGTAAGCCGCATAATGATTCCCTCCACATCTTGAGCAAGTGTGTGCAAATTTGCACCCAACCCATCAACAAGTACCCTTGTTAAACAACCAACACACCCACCTGCCTCTCCCACGCTCATCCTCCTATTAAACCCACCAAAGCTGTCCATCATTGTAGCCAGCCATATATCAGGATGATGCACCGCCCACCGCAGAGACTGGTCAACTGCTTTCCATTTACAGAACCGTGCATCATACCACAACCATGCATTCCCCAGCCTCAAACGTTGTGCATCCCGAATGGTGAGAAAATACCCCAAAAGGGGGCAAAGCCAACACTCCATCCTTCTCCAACTGCACTGCCATGTAATAAATAAAGCCAACACCCAGTTGTCCTAAGTCCTGAGCCTAAGCTTACCTGTCCTTTTCCTAACCAGCACTGCTAACACTGCCAAGTCCTTGCTCATGTCTGACTCTGCTTCCAGTCACCTCTGGACCCCTTCTGCATCTAGCAGCTCAAACACATCCAAGTACTTACTTTTCTGGATTTTTCTTTCACATCCCTGAAATGTGCGGGGTTAAAATAACCCCTCTATTGCCCTGTCCCAGTGCCTGAGTAGCTAGCCAGTCCCCTGGCTGCAGTCCAAATTCTGATCCTACCTACAAATCAGTCAAGCTGTCCTTAGAGCCCAGGTCCACTCCAACCAACTCACAGCAAATGTAACTACTTCCTTTAGCTCCCTACACTTAAACCAACCCACCTTTCCTTACCTCACTTCCTTAACTACTCCAATCCCCCTTCACTACCTACATTGCCATGACTCTAGTGATTAGCCAATCCCTTAATCCCTAGCCTAGCTCTTCCCTACCCCCACCCCCTCCCTACACTTACTCGTGGGTCCAGGACAACTTTGTTTGTGCTAAACTGCATTTATATGACTTGTTATGCACATTTACTTATATGAGAAAACCATCATGCAATGTCATTTACGACAAGTTAAAACAGTAGTGATATTATACACAAGCCCACGTTTTTAAACTGAGTATCTATTGTCAATTTAATACAATTTGTTCAGAATATGATTGTTACATTCTGTGGCATTTCAAGTCCAGGCATCTATTGTTTCTCTTGAACAACTTTGCCAGTTTGATGTCATGTATAAACCATTAGTTACCTTGTTAACTGCTTAAGTATTATGTATGGTCAAGATGGGTTACAAAAACTACAATTCAAGTTAAAGCAATTACATGACTTGGTATGCATATTTACTTATATAAGAAAATCATCATGCTTCCCCTTGATGTTCAACATAGTGTATGTCATTTATGACAAGTTAAGACAGTGGTGTTATTATACACAAGCCATTATTATTAAATCCTGACTTTAATATCTAAATTCAGCAGACTGCTTCATCTTATATGACAATTAGATTATATATTTTATGTCTAGATTTACTAAAATCATACATTACATAACTAATGTGTGTGTGTGTGTGTTTTTTTTGGCTGTTGCTTAGTTATTTGAGAAACCACAAGCTGTAATGCTTATTCTTATTAGCTCCTTCCAAGCATGTTTATACAGTCCATAGACTTTAAATTATGAGACCCTTCTAGTTTCTTATTTGGTATAAATATATTTCCATTTGGGTCTATATCAGAATTGCTAATGTTCACAATGTCGACTCTGACATTGTCGACACATAAAAAGCGAAACCACAGAACATTGAAGAGGTAAACGGAAATCTCTGTAAATCGAGATTTCCATTTACTTCAATGTAGTGTGGTCTCAGAGTTGGAATATTTAAGTAGCAAGGGGTGTGGGGGGTGAAGGGGGCTTGCCCTCCTGCTTAAAGAAAGTAGGTCTATTTTTTTACTTTTTGTGATGTTTTTATTAGGTGTTCGATGTTACTGGACTTCGATGATATGGTGTCGATCATATCGTATTCGAAGTTCAGTAACTTTGAGCATCTAATATAGACCCTTTCCATCCTTGCATACACACATATCAGTACTTCAAGCATGGGCAACAATACCCATCCAGTTTTGCCAGAATACCATTCATTAGTTCATGTGGTGTGTTTCCAGGCTGTTCTTAAAATATCCAAACCGATATTTGTCCTTTTCCATTTTACCAGCCTGTTCCATACAGTGGCCACTCTGCCAGTGAACCACTCAACACACTTTCCATTCCTACAGATATTTCCATGAAGGAAATCTGATGACTCTCTAGCACTTCCCGGCAACCCCAAACACCCCTATAATCAGCTATTCCCATATGTCCAACACGTCTGAGCAAGCTCACCTCCCAGACCACTGCAAAGGTTACTGCACAAGACCAAGTGCTCTTAGTCTTTCACAATAACTCAGACTTTCACTGTTATGTATGTCCTTAATGTGTTTGGACCTAAATCCCTTCCCTTTTAGTGAGGCAGCAGCCAGGAAAAGAATGGAGAGCAAACAGATAAAATAAAAGAACCTCCCAACAAGCTGCCACAACAAGAGATAACACATTCTTCCAGCCTTCCCACCTCTCACTTAGCAGATATATAAACAAACTATTCTCTGCCAAAATATCCCAAATCACAGTTTTATCCACCCCCCTTCCCCTGGATCCAGGCTAAAACACCAAATGTCTCTTCCTAATCCACAAGCATCAGTAAACCTCAATCACAAGCCGCAACCCACAGTTTCCCGGAGTTGAAAATGGCAACATACAACAGCTGCCAATCACAACTGCATCCACACACACCATGTCAGGCTTAATCAAACAGCACTCAAAGCTATGGTACCTGCCATAATTGATATTAACTATGTTTAGACAGAATAATAATGACATATGTACTAGCTACCAGACACAGCTGCATACACGCACACCATATCAGGACTGATCAAACAGCACTCATAGCTGTGATACCTGCCATAATTGATATTAACTATATTTAGATAGAATAATGATGACATTTGTACTAAGAGCTTGCTACTCTTATTTAACCAGGATATACATGACATTTCTAAATCATACTTTAACTGAAGAAGGCATTAGTCTCCATGACAGCATTTTTTTCAAAACACTCTACTGTTACTGCTATTATATATGATGTTAATTTGTTACATTTGAGTCTGAACTCTGATGAATGGTACCCTGTTGAATTAGTTAATTAATTACTTAAATTATTATAAGTAAAATCAATGAAAAATGAACAAGATAAGTATTCATTGAGTTCAAGTAGGGGAATAGAAACTTCTATGTTTGTATTATGTTGCTTTGTTTGGCTTATATACAATGTGCATAGTAACCAATCTTGACCTACCTTTGTTTGTGAAGAATTATTGGACTTTTTGAACATTTTGAATAAATCATTACTGTTTCTCAGTTGTTTAAGAAACCCTCATTTTTTAAAATAAAAACAGAAGACAAGTGATGAACCATATCAGTTGATACTTTGAGAAATGTAGTTGTAAGAGTTATTTCTTTGGGACAGCTATCTTGGAATCAGTGTTTTGTTTCTTCTTTCTAGCATCAGTCCAATGATTTGTTTCTTTTATTCTTTTAAGAGTAGGGGCCATCCATTCCATTTCTTCTGGGATAGACACTATTTTGTTGTTTTTGATGAATATAGTAGCTTCTTCTAAGTCATTAAAGGTTCTCATTTTATTGGAAAAAATATTTTTATTTTGGCTGGAAAGGCCAGCTGTGCTTTAATGTTGTTTTGTTTCAACAGTTTTATTATTGGCCAGACTTTTTTCCTTTGTTCTAGTATTCTGGAAGAATTATCATTGTCAAACCTTATCAGGGTTTGATTGTATTTTAAGGGTGATTTTCTCCAAGAAGATTTTAATATTAGTTCCTGTCCAGAAATGAAAGAAATGTTATAACTATGGATCTAGGTGGAGTATTTGTTGAGTTAGAAGGAGGTTTCCTCAGTGCTCTATGCGCCCTTTCAATTCCAAATGAAAGTCCCTCTTTCAAGTCTAAAAATTCAGGAATCCAGGTTGTTAAGAATGAAATAATGTCTTCTCCTACAGTGTTTCCAGGCACACAAAAAATCCTTATGTTGTTTCTCCTTTCCCTGTTTTCTAAGTCATCTATTTTGTTAAGCAGCCATGTATTCTGTTTAAGCAGAAATTCTTTTTGGAATTCTTCCTCTTTGAGTATCCCTTCAATGTCATTTAGAGAAGTCTCTATATTTGTTATTTTTTGTATGGTGCTGCTGTAATAGATCCTTAAGAGTATCAGTCTGTTTTTGAGAATTTAATTTGAGGTTTTCTAAGTAATTTTTAAAGCCATCCATCTTCAAAGATAGTCCCTGTAAGGTAGATGTCATCAATTGCAGTTCTTTTTTTCAAAGCAGCATATGGATGAGAATTCCTTCAGTTGTTCATATTCAGTGACTCAATATATCTCCAAGTTACCTGACAGGAACATTTTTGTATATCTCCACCAAAAATTCATATTTTTGTAGTCTAGTAGTTTATCTATAGATTTCTGACATTTTAATCTTGAAAATAATAAAATGTTTCTATATTATTATATTAGTTTATGGAGCTCTCCAAATTCACTGCTCTCATTTGGCCATCTAGGCTCCACCCTGAAGAAGTTATTGATGTGAAAAGAATGAAATTTCTTAATAATAAAAGGGTTTAATTTAACAGAGTGGCAAACTTCTCTGCATAGGTTTTATTTAATAGTTTACATTTATAGTTGAGTACTATTGGTTCTTATCTCCATGAATGCATACAATGTTTATTAGTAAGGGTCTTCTTTTAACAGAAATACTGCCCTTTATCAGTGTGACCATACCACCTAAATGAAACAGTCCTTGCAGTTCTCCTCTGCCAATAGAAGACATTGCACTTCATTAACTATGTAACAGCAGAGTGACAAATTAATAACCTGATTTACAGTCTTTTCTTTGGGGAATTTTAGCATAAAACAGACACAATTAGGAAGTGAGGAATGAAGACATACACTAAAACAAAAACATTACAAGCTTGAGAAGTTATTGAAGAAATATCTTGCAATTAGATAACATCTTCTTTGAAGATTGCATTAATGTGCAATGGATGCCAAAATGCTTAGGAGTTATAAATATCCTAATATTATCAAAAATAGCTCTTTGTTGCACCATGAAGTCTTGAAGCTTTTTGATCGTATGGGACTTGAATACATGAAGCTCCTTATAAAGGACAACCAAAAGACTATTGTGATTCTTAAGGAAGAGTTTATTTTATTGCAGCATGCTATTACTGATGATTTGTTATTTACTGCATATGGAGCTCTTTATAAAGGAGTTTTTCAAAGGGTCAAACGGCAACTGACAAATGTTAAAAGAAGAGAAGAAAATAAATTGGTTCAATATCATGAGGAATACCAGCAGAAGACAGTTTATCCAGTGTCTAGGAATGCTCACAACAATATAGTTTAATTTGTAGACAAAAATAACTTGAGGATGGAACAAGGCCACCTAGGTATACAAATTGACTGCTGATCCCCCAATGAGACCGATTGCGGTGGAAAGAGGTTAAAAAATGGAGCTCCTATCAAGATTGATAGATTATCATCTAAAGGCATTTTTTGAGGATGAATTTCACATGCTCAAAGACTCATGGAATTTGCTTAAAAGTTTGGCTGAATGTGAATACAAAGAGAATGTTAAGGACTTATTTTTGTCTATCCTCTGTGATAAAGGCATTGGAAAGCATTGTTCTCTGGGAACAGAATGACATCAGATTCAGTTTATGTTTTGGTTTCCTTGATAGACTTAGTTTTGAGACACAGTTTCATTTGGTTTCATGGAACTATTTTAAACAAACAAGGGGATTAGCCATGGGGGCTCCCACAGCTCCAGTATTTGCAAATATTGTGTTGTGGTGGTGAGAGACTTTATACATTTTTGGATCAGCATATGAAAACTCAATTTTCAGATATTTTTGGTACCTGGATGAGATCCTGATTTTGTGGGATGATGATGTACAAAACATTCCAGCATTCTTGGAGTATATCAACTCCACTACCACATTTCTGTCATTTACACATACAGTAGATGTTGATAGTCTGAATAATTTTGATGTTCACGTTTACAAAAATAAGGAGAAATGCCAATATAATTCATCCGTTTATAAAAAAAAACAACCTTTTCTAATGCTTTTATACATTTGACAGCAACCACTCTTATTGGCAAAAAAGGAATCTGGTCAATGGCCAGATAAGGCTGTCAAGGTAGGTTACTGATAAACACTGTATTATGAGCTTTCCCTTCTAAAGGAGATATTTGAGGAGAGGAATTACCCACCAAATTATTGGAAGAACAAGAAGTAAGGTACCCAGATTCTTTACCTGAAAAAACAATGCCTGACTTTGATGACAATGCTATTTGTGTTGTAACCTATAACTCATACTCCCCATTATTAGGTGTATTATTGAAAAAACTGGGATGCAGTGTTAGGATAATTTGAGTTAAATATATATATATATATATATATATATATATATATATATATATATATATATATACACACATATATAAAAGGAAAAAAATATGAAGAATTTGTTTGAAAAGAAGAACAAACAATTAACACTGAGTCACCAAGGAAGCATGAGAAAGCATGGTGCATGTAGGGAGTGTAGATTTATTCATGACATGACCTACATAAGTATAGGCAACCACTAGAGAGTCTTCCCTATGAAAGAAAACTTTGACTGTAGCACCATGGGTGTAGTATATGTTGCTATTTGTTCAGCATGTCCTGCCTTCTGTATAGGAAGTCCAAATATTCTTTCAAGAAAAGAATTTGCCAACACACATATGCCCTCAGCAGAAAAGACAATATGAATGCCTTAAATAGGCATTCATTAAGTTGTCCCAATTTAAAAAAAAAATGTATGTTGTGTTATAGAGAAGGGTGGTGAATGATGCGGGGGGGGGGCAACTGGTTGGCATTTCTTGAATTAAGGGAGACACACTGGCAAATACTGTTGAATGCTACCCAATCCCCTGGAATAAATGATATAATATCAACTAACAGTTTATTAGTAATGAAAACAGATATTATTTCATGTTTTATTATTATTACTACATTCTAGTTATTTTATACAAGTATTTTATGGGACAACTATTAAGTTACAAATTATTCTGCATCTCACCAGCTCAGAGGTTCTATTTTTATTTTACATTTTATGTTTTTTGCATTTCATAGTTGATATTTTACACATTATTATTATTACTATGATGTTAGTTTTTAGCAACAATAAAATCTGAGTGTGTTTTGGTTATTTTATAACAAACAATGATGTTAGTAACAGCTTTGGCTTTAAGGCTGCATGGGTTAAAAGGTCTTAGCTGCCATCAACAAGGTAGCTTAATTAAAGTAATTAGATTGGTGGTTTTGATTGGTTACTTCATGTTTTTTTTAAAGGAGAGGACGTTGTATGGAAGTTATCTGATGAAGTTTCGTGGAATGGAATAAAGCAATGAAAGTTCTTATCTTTATATTGTGTTCCGTGGTGCCCTTCTTGCTTTGTGTTCACCCATTTTTTTTGTTTTAATTCATAAAAAAGGGGACAAAAAAATAAATAAGGCAGGGATAATAACTAACATTAAAGAATACTGGTAGGAATTACCTTTTCCAGGACAACAGTTAGATAGTGGGATCCCAGTATTTGTTTTTGGTAGAAGAGGGGAAAGCTCCTTTATCTCATGACATACTGAACTTGAGGAAACTCTAAAACTGGTTGACTTTTAGTTAAGTAGTTTAACTTAAAAAAAGATACAGTGTGAAGAAGATACTTTGAGCACAGGAAGTGAACATAGGGGAAGAAGCTGAACAAATTCCTACACATAATTTATTGAACAAAAATGACTTGTTTAACAGAGTAATAAAAGACTAGACAGGAAGTAGTATACCATCTGTTGGTGCCAAAGCCTTCAACAATCTAATGATGAGGATTGCACATAGCTGTAAACTAGGTGACATCTGGGCATGAATAAAACTAAATCAAATTTACTAGCAAGATTTTACAGGCTAACAATAATGAAAGGAGTTTAGAACTTCTGTGCTGGATGCCCTGAAAGCCAAAAGGCAGCCCAGCAGCCAGGTTTTAAAAATCCTCTGATTCCTGTGCCTATCACAGAGGTACCATTTCATTGTATTGTTACAGACATTGTAGGACCTTTTAAAAGATGCAGCAATATGTTTCAATGCATGTTAGATAATTTGGAATATGTAATGAACCAAACTGAAGTTGTCTCACTTTGTAAGGTTAATGGCAGAGCTATTAGGAAGCTAGACTTATTTTTTTCTTTTTCCACAGTAGTAGTAGCTAAGGAAATATTCACTGACCAGAGGTTTCTATTTATGTCCAGAAAAGGCATCAATTATGCCAAGGCTTTAGCTTCAAACAATTAAAAATTCTCAGTGTGACATCCCCAGATGGATAGATTACAGAGGCATTTTAATTGAAAATTAAAGTTCATGCTAAAAAAATAAATTATTGAGGAAGATGGCAAAAAATGCCTCTTGTTTGCCATTAAAGAAACCTTGATAAGATTCAGTCCTACTGAGTTATAGTATGGCGTGCACTCTCATCCACTTTTAGATATTGCCAGACAAACTTGTAAAGAAGAGTAAATCTTATTTAAGCATGACAGAACAGTATACCAGAATACAACCTAGAGTTAAACTGGTGATGCCCATTGTACAGAAGCACATGGACAGAGTCTGGGATAAAGAATGGGGTGCATGCTAAAAATAAAAAAATGAGGGAGTTTAAAGCTGGAAATCAAGTTTTAGTTTTGTTTCTCTCAGCAGAGATCTAATTTTTGGATATATGACAAGGTGTATTTGAAATAACAGAAAAGTTAACTGAGTAAATAAACTAGGGAAGATCAGGACAGCTATATCATATCAGCATTCTGAAACCATGTAAGGAAGTAAAAGCACTTGCAGTCGGTTTAAGAACATAGACTAGTAACTCTGTTAAATAAAGAAAACTGACCTCAGTACCTACAGCGTATGCAGATGATACATTTTCTAAACCACAGAGACAACAATTAAAAGTTTCTGTTAAGGATAAAGAATGTGTTTTCAAGGCTGTCTGGCAAAGCAAACCAGACTGAACATTATAGTCAACCCTTTCTAGTAGAAAAGGTTAACTAAACACCTTAGAGAATGCCAGAATAACAAATAAAGGCTAAACAGGAAGTAGCAAAGAGATGGCTTAAATAAGGGTAAAAGATGAGTCAAAAGTACAATATTCCCAAAACACAGAGAAATATTTAAGATCTGCAATGATTTTATGAACTGAGCAACATTTCAAACCTAGGCATTTGCTTAATGCCTATGTTCAAGGAAATACTTGATAGATTGGAACAGGCAGGAACTGCACTAAATTGCTACATCTATTTTAAATATGAATATATTTCCTTTTTTCCAAGGTATAGCGAACTTGTAGTTAGTATACATAAGTTTGTGGGGTATAAAAGAGATGTTTAAAAGAGAAGAGCGATCATTGAGGTCTGGTCTTTTCCTGGTTTTTTCTTTTTTGTCTTTTTTCCATCTTGTTGGCACCTGACATTTTGAATGCCAACATTTCAATAGGGAGCCCAAAACATTACTTCAAAATACAGTTTTCTAGTGGAAAGCTTAATTTCTATCTGCACATCAAACAAGCTAGCCCATCTTTTAGGCACAAAGGAAAATTATTTAGTTAACAAATGACTGTGGTCATCAGCGATATCAGTCTCATTATAATTATAAATATTAAAACAATTACTTTGAAGGCTGATCTGCTGGCATGTTTATGTGTATGGTATGCAAGCATTGTTGATTTATTAATAGAGGCACTTTTTTGTCTGTAGGGGATCATAGTCTCATAGGAAGTTACTGGGCTAATGGCCTGAGGGCCCTTACAAGCCTAGCCAAATTTTTCCCTTATTACTATAACCAGCACCTATTGCCACATCCAAGAGGGACACAGGTGGAACCACCGGGGTGAATTTACATTTACCCATCCAATTGTTCAGATTGCATTTGAAGAGGCACAATGAGGTGCTCTGTTTGACGTGGAGTGGGAGCCTATTCCAAAGGAGTAGTACCTCTGGGAGACAAATCTGTCCCTCCAGCAAGTTCTAGTGATGTCACATCCAAGTTTAGGTCTTTAGAACAAGTATCCCATGTGCCATTTGAGTTGCAGATGTGCATTTCCAGTAAAGCGGGGTCAGAGATTGCCTTATATGCAAGGCACAGATCGTCTCTGAGTAGTTTGTATTGTCATGAGATAAATCTTTCATAAGGAATTCTTTTGATTTTTCAAGGAAAATCAATTCCTTGTCAACAAATAAATTCTGATTACTATACATGTTAAGTCCCTTTATACAGTTATTTCCCATAACATTGAGGAGGAATGGGTCTATAGCTTGTTCTGAAAAAACACTGACTATGTAGTTGAGGATGTGTTTACCAACAATTTATTTTTGTTTTCAGGAACTGAGAAAGAGGCCACAAAAGCCTCCATTGTGCCAAACTGTACACGTTAGTCATGGTCTTTTGGCTCGAGAATTTAAACACGAGTGTTTATTGTCACTTTATTGATTATGTCTATTTAGTGTGTAAAGGTCATGAAGTAACACTGGGACTTTTTCTGCAGTTTCTCAATAGCAGTACAGGTATTTTGGAACTCATTCATGCTATCTTTCATAATGATGTTATTTACTTGTAGACTCTGGTTTACAAAATCCATAATGGCACATGTTTAGCCCCATATGCTGGTTAAAAGTACGGTAGCAATTTCTGTCTCTATTTCAGTTGTATGCATCCTATTTTTAAAGCAAAATCTGATTAAGTGGCATTGTACTAAATTGTATGTTTTAATGACTGATGAGATTATAAGAACAAGGTATATTTCTCACTCTAAAATATTTTTATATGTTTTTTTTTCCCTCTGGCCTTGGTGGATATAGTGGTTAATGTTTTACAATAGGACTACTGTAAAAAAAAGAGCTTCAACTATTGTTACAAATTAGGAAACAGCTATGCTATTACTGTATACTATACATACAGATGCTGTGAGGAATGCACTTTCTAATAACTGGAGGAATTTTTTCTGCAAGCAAGGAATTTGTTTAAAAGAGTAGATGATTACCCCACTTTTTTATGAAATGGATAAAAATGCTAAGACATTTTTGAGCAAAGGCTTGTTTGATGTATAGTACTTCTTTAAAAAACTAGCCCCAGGATTAAGCAAGCAGCCTTGCAGGAATAAGTTATTCCTGCATGGCAGTGACCGTTCCTGTTCAGCACGGCAGTTCGCCATGCATATTAATGAATGCACACTGCCATGCTCTAAAATGGACATGGTTCTGTGTATGAGTGCAGGGGGTGTGTCTGAGAGCAGAGCTCTCACATTACACACACCCCCTGCACTCCAGAATTGCCTTTCGACAAATAAATATGAGCGAGAATGCTCGTAACACCACAACCCAGCAGGAAAACAAAAAATATATGTAGTCAAAGGCAAAAGGGACAATAGTCTCTACAAAGCATAACTCTCAACTGTACAGATTTTCACAGAATGCCCAGATGCTCGCCTCATACTTATGGTGTTCCCCCTAAAATGTGTACCTGTCTGGCAAATAGCTGAGGATTGAAGTCATTAAATAATGACAAAACATTTGAGTTTAAGACTCCACACATCCATCAGAAAATTCATGCTAATGTAAAACCTATTATTCTATCAACTTTTTAAGTTTGTAAGAACAATATTTAAAATACACTCCTATTTGTCCCCCCATCATTGTAAGCTTTGTCCAGATATTTTGCTCTAAGGGGTTGAGAGGTATGCTACCAAGCCAAAAGTTATTAAGATAACACAGGCAGCATAAGCACATAATGCACACCTCTCAACCTGTCAGAGTAAGGAATGTGGACACAGCCAAAAGGGACAATTGTCCCACAAAGCAGAAATCTGATAAAATATCAGGTTTAGCTTTAGCAGGGATATTCTGAAGGGTATAGATAAAATAACAAAACAAAATTTTTGTTTTTATAAATGCAATAAAATTTAAGCGTAGCTGCACAGGTGTGCCCATTGCTTAGCTACACTTAGTTCAACTTAAACAGCAAAAGAAGTTAAAGAGACATCCAACATAAGCAGTATTGCAATAGGGTAGTGATTAGAGCATATGTTTTGCGAGCAACTTTTCCCAGTTCGATCCCCACTGGAACCAATTCACATTTTACATGTGAAAGTAGTACATAAACATTTTTTTAGTATTATTTACTAAATAACATATATTTATTAACCAGAGTACTGCATTAGCTCCAGATGTGAGATGTCAGTTTAATAAAGTTGTGAAATCCCCATATAAACACAAATGCCCCATACAGTATAGTCACACGTGAATAAATGTAATGAAAGCACATTGGGGGATGTCAGGGACAGTAAACAAATTTATAATATGTAATGAATAATGAATCAATGCCATACAGCAGATGGTCTATAAAATGAAAAATAAGCAATGCTAAGCATTGCATAGCTCTGCTTACCAGATGTAAGCATTGCGTAAATATGACTGCTAAGCAATGAGTAGCCCAGCTAAGTGGATTTGCCCATTGGTAAGCAGTGCTGAACCTGTCCCTTTAAACAATGCCAACCTTAGCTAAGCAGGTTTGTCCATAGCTTAGCTTAGCTCAGCATATTGAAAACCATCCAATCACAGCAAAGTGCAGGAAATCAGCCATATTTAAACCCCACAGGCATGAATACAGCTCATAACTGGTTGCAGCTTCCCCCTGTAGGCAGGATGGCAGGAGTTGGAGAGGGATTGCACTTTTGGGTGCAGCAATAGGCATATAGGAGTCCAAGGTGATGGTAGGACTCCTGGCAAAAAAACATGATGTGAGACTGCTGCAGGGTCAGTACCAGGGCTCCCAATATAAAGAGGAAGCCTGGAACCATCTCACCAATGATCTCATCAGTGCCACAGGTATCCCTTGGACTGGTGAGCAGGTCAGGCACCACTATGCTGATTTGAAGTGGAGAAAGAGGGTGGTCTTGTACGTATGGGTCCAAGAAGCAAGGCAGGGGGGCGATGTCCCAGCAGTGTGCAAGTTGTCATACCATTACTATTTAATAAAGTTCAGCATGTGTATGTGATGAATAAGTATGCCTAAATATGTATATATTTCCTTTACAGCTGCAGCTGAGCAGGCTGTGAATCAGGAAACCCCTGCAGGTTGGCTGCAAAGGCTGCATTGCGAGGCTGGTGAGTAAAAATCATGTTTGTAGTAGTCATACCAAATAAATATAAAGTAGTAGAAAGTCATCTGGCAGTATAAAAACTGTTGTATGGGTTGTACTGAATAAACCAGACAATATGACAATAATAGTCCCCTAGAGGTCATATTTAAATAAAACTGTAACTGTCTGCCAATAAAGCTCTAAATGCTGGACTGGTTGTGTTTGCTCTGGTATTGTATGGCATTTATTGTTGCATTCTCTGAATAGTAATGTTGCATTAACCACAGTTACCCACACTTTGCTACATAAAAAATGTCTGGAAATGTCTGTATAAGACAGTTGTAATTACAAGGTCAGATTGTACAACCAAGAGAGACTTAGACAGAAAACACTGAAGAGATAAACAGCAATATCCAAATTGCACACTCTACTGTGACTCAAATTGTATTTTTAGCAAACACAGCCATGATTCGAATCCTGGGAGTGGTAGTAAGCTGTATGCATAATCATACCTCTCAACTGTACACATTTTTCAGAATGTCCAGATAATTGGCTCATATTTTCTGCCTGTTCCTCATGATCTCAGAATTGCAGTCATGAAATAATGGCATACATTTGATTTTCAGACCTCAAAATCTTCAGAAAATGTATATTAAAACAAATCCTGTCACTCATGCAACTCTCCAAGTTTATGATAGCAATATTCAAAACATGTCCCTATTTGTGCCCCATTGTTGTCAATCTTTGTCCAGAGTGTGTGCATTAAGAGATTGAGAGTTATGTGCATAATATTAACTTTGAATCTGGGAATGTGTAGAAACAGTCAGGTAGTGTTAACAAACATTCCTTCCACAGGTCTACCAGGTAAGAGATGTAAGGATTTAGCTATAAGACAGTTGAAGTATACACTGTGTACAAACATACCACTGCCCAAACCAAGGCCATAGGGTATTGTAATAATACCCGTACCCTAATGATTGGAGCAATGGTCATTAAAGTTGTGAGAACTACAAGGATATATAAGTTAATTGACATCTCCCTTCCCCCCACCTTATCCGCAACAATAATCTAAATAGACAAATCAATGGGTATGTTTACACCAAACCTACTGCTGGGACAATAGGACATGTCCTATTGTTCAATAAATATTGAAATGTGTTCTATTAGTGTTGTCGCCTCACAGTTAGACATTGCCCATTTGATTCTCAGTTAGAGCGTCTTCTGTGTAGCAACATGCATGAATGGGAGTTCCTTCGTTGAAGTTTGTGCATTAGGCCTGGCAAGCCAGTATGTAAAAAAATCTACTGCCAATCATCAGTGGACCGGAGTTCCACTGTGGCGACCCCTAACCGGGAAAAGCCGAAAGACGCAAATTTCTATTAATGTTCCATGTTGAAATACTATCATTGGTAGCCTGTTGATATCAATGTGACCTGCATGCCATTGTAATGCCTACTGTGGTTCCGTATATGCATGTGCTCTCTTTGCTATGCAACTGTTCCAAATCTGGTGTTTTGGGTTAATGGGAATACCTATGCATGCTGTTATAGTTAATACTGGATTGTGTTGACTATTACTAACCCACATATGTTTTAAAACTGCAACACAATAGCATGTATGAGAAGGCCGGCCCCAATGGACCTACCTCCCCCACCTCATCTGGCTGTGGGACTGGGCCCCAGCATGCCTGGGACCCACCCCAGAACCTCCTTGTCTGCTGGTCTTGCACCACCTTTGGGTGGAGCCACCTCAGGGGATGGGGCTCATCCCCCCTGGGAGCAGGAGCGGACAGGATCCTGTCACCCATAGTCTGGTCCAGGGATTGGTGTGTAGCGAGCTCTGAAGGGAGTTTGGAGATCTGCTATGCTAGCTTGAGGGCCACGTGGCACATCTAGAGGGTCAGCCTGCCCCTCCTGCTCAGCCCCAGCACAGCCAACTTTGGGGGTGTGAAGGTGAAGTGGTGACTGCCCGTGGGTGGGGACCTCAGTCCCACTGCTTCCATTTGGGGCTCATGGGCTTCTGATTTCCAAACACCTCTCCTCATCCAAGGTGCTTACCCCCACGTGTGTCATATACTGCCCCTGTATGCTGTCTTGTCTGTCTTCCTACCCAAACTACCTCCCCAAATATACCTACTATCCTTCCCCAACATCCCATTCTCACCTTAAAAAAAAAGGCAATCTGTTCCCCAAAAAAAAAAATTTTGCCTCATACATAGCTGCCCATTTTGCACACGTGTCCACTGGACTCATGTAATCTGGTCTAATTGGCTTCACAGCACATTATTCTTGTCCTCACAACTCTCTCAGGGGTTTGAGTGTCCAAGTCTATCTCCAAACACAGTACATATGCACACCTGTTGCTGTAGAAGAAATGGACAGCTATGGACCTTCTCTACACCTGTCCTGCACATCCCTAGCTACTTTCCCTATTGTTTTTCCTCTGTGTGCCCCCTTTTTCACCACTTTCCTATCACCCCTTTTTTCTTTTCTTTTAAAGAAATGAGTGCAGGGGTAAGTGGGAGTAAGCACTTTTAAGCAATAGTAAACGGGTTTAAGGCTGTTTGCGTGACGGCAAGCAATGACTACACAGATTAGGCACTGTTAGGCTAACTGTCTGTAAGCATATTTAATCAGAAATAAGGATTGATTACCACCGCACAAACCCACTTACCACAGCTTAAAAGTGCCTTAATCTCCCTGTATCCAACAGCACTTGTTCTGCCCAGCAACAAAATAATCAGCTCTTGCAAGTCTCAAACCCAGGACCCTGTGCACCATACCCACAGTGACTTACCATTAAACCATTTGAGCTGAGTATACCCCTTCCAAGAATAGTGACTGCTGTAGTTCCCTTAACAGGTGCTGCAACAAACCAGCATGTCAAGGGTGTGCACACTTATGCAACCCACATATTGTATGCATCTCAATCAGCATCTGCACAACTAACACATTTGTTTGATACTGTATTTGATTGCACAGGTCATATGTCACATATCAAGTGTGTGTAATGTTAACAAATGCAGTACTGTGGCCCCATTGTATATCAGGGAAGAGGGTGGCATGTCAATAAGGATGTGTACACTCCTCATAGCCACAGTAAGCTTTGAGGGTTGTCAGTGTAATTGGATTTTATTGCTCATACATGCACTGCTGATGATGAGATCTGCAAATCAGTAGACAGGCATTCACTATTGACATCTGTCCTCATATCATCCCAGGTATGTGTCAGACAAACACATAGGGCCTGTGAGCAACAGAGCAAACATAACGTCCACACATATACACATTCAGCAATAGTGTGTACACTCGTGAGGTATGGTGCACAGTACATGCCAGGGTGCTGAACAGGTGCACAGCAATACTGTGTACATGGGTGCAGTGTGTTCCAGGGGAAGGGGCATCACCTACTAACACAACTCATGCATCACAGAGATGTATAACATTCATAGCAGGGATTAATTATAACTACAGTGCATGCTGTTGAGTGCCATATGTTATGCATGTTGATAACTGGGTAATGACAGGTCTGTGTAATATCTTTGTGCCACCTTACCTGTAAGTAAGTGTGTGTGTGTGTGTGTGTGTGTGTGTATGTGTGTGTGTGTGTTGTGTGTGTGTGTGTGTGTGTGTGTGTGTGTGTGTGTGTGTGTGTGTGTGTGTGTGTGTGTGAGTGTGTGTAGAGGTAAGCAATGATGTGCATGTCTTAAATTACATTTTTGTTTTCCCCTCACAGATGGCAAAGTGGATCAGGGTCCTCCTGCAGGCAAACTGATGTTAGGGTTCATACATACTCTAGCAAAACTAGGCAGTATTCCAATAGTTGCTGTCCACAATGTAACCACAAGCTAGGAAGTTCAGTCCACAGTAATTTGCTTCATAAGTTTATTTGTTCACAGAATATAATACAGTTCAAGGATTAAGCGCTTTCATCTCATAGCCAGAGACTTCCTCAGAATCAATACATGAGGAGCTTAAAATCATTAAAATCATTTTAAATGCATATACATGTATCTATTAATATTTATTAATATGTTTTAATTGTTCGTAAAATATTTATTGTTGTATTTATGCACATTTACATTTGTATGTAGTATTTCATGATGTGTACATATTTTTTCAAGAGTTAATTTATAGGGAACTCAAGCTTTAAAAACTGGTGACTAGTTAATTAGCTTGTTAAATAAACAACCAATGAGCTGTGGTTCTCAAGATGGAGAGGTATATTTAAATGATTTTAAGCCCCTTATGTATTGATTCTGAAGAAGTCTCTGGTTATGAGATGAAAGTGCTTTATCCTTGAACTGTATTATATTCTGTGAACAAATAAATTTATGAACTGAATTGCTGTGGACTGAATTTCCTTGCTTGTGGTTACATTGTGGACAGCTACTATTGGAATACTGCCTAGTTTTACTATAGTGGTGAACTGTTCTTCTTTTTTGGTTCACTGGGTGGTAGACACCACATCTGACAATGATGATAGATATGGTGAGGCACAGGCAGGGTTGTCAGAGGGTAAAGCTGTGCCATCAGTTAACATCTCACTGTTATCTACCCTATCCCCACATACAGTCACATTGCCTATACATACCCCATCACCGATGGCCATAGATGAGGGACAGTGTTCAGGTGGTGGCATGGGACAGGGCAGTGTGGTGACTATGGCAAGTGTGTCTGTACACAGCAGCCATAGCTGGATGACCGACAAGGTACCACACAGGCAGATGTACAGGGGTGCTCATAGGATGGCTGCTGGCCATCATGCCCTTGGCAGAAGTGCCACAGCAGGTGTCACCAGACACATGTTTTGGGCCATCATGGAGGCACAGGCACATATGGAACATTATACCAGATAGAGTCTGAGGCTCCAGAGGGCTACTCATTCTACTGCCCTTGACAACATACATGATCTTGCAGGTGCCCACCGTTATTTTGCAGAGGTCCTGGATAGACAGTTTGAGATGGTGGGAATCCTCAACCATGCAATGTCTGTGTTAGAGCATATGGTGGGAGTAGGGTGACAGCCACGTGGAAGTAGGTCAGCAACACCAATAGGTGGTGGTCTACGTGGATGTGCAACAAGTCACAGGCACTCCTGCAGTGGCAGCACCAGCACCAGCACTGCAGGACAGGTGCTGACCACACCACAACACAGCAGGCCACTTGCACGTGGTCCTGGCCGGCTCCAACATGGACCCAGATCCAGCGGACATTTGTCATCATCAGGGGAGAGTACCATATCTGGGCTTGTACCTGGTTGTGCCCCTGGCAGGCACAGTTCTCATGTCCATGGCCAGAGATGGTGAACTGCACGCCCTGCCATGTATGGTCTGTAGCTGTCCAACAAACCCCTGTATAGGGTAGCCACATGGCAGGACTGTGTGCACACACACACAAACACACACACACACACACACACACACACACACACACACACACACACACACATCACCAACACACCTAGGGCACCTCCATACCTACATACACCACATCTGCACAGCCCAATTGATAATGAACCCCCTAACACACACACATGATGTCAACCAAGCAACTCAGCCTAGGTCTCTAGTAAACCCACAACATGCCCTCTGCATATGATGATACTTGTACCACATCCCTGTCATCCATACCATCGATACAGGGACAGGCTATTATGGTTCTGATGCACAAGGTGAATGTACTAAAGTGTAGCAATGTAATACTGCATAACATGTTTTCAGCTGGAAAGTTTAATGCTTACATGTCAGGCTGTGTAGATGTCCAGCCATGATACATTATAGCTGTTATTAACAATGACTGATTGTGGTCTCCATAATGCATTCAGTTTGTGTTGTAAGTGTCTATGTGTCAGCAGGATGTTGGTCTGCCGTTGTTTCCTATAAGGGGTATGGCACTGTGATGATACATTGACTGTGTCATATCCTGGGTACAGCTGAACACAAGTAACAGGTCTGTATAACAGTTAGTGCATGTGCCACATGGCTGATAGGTCTGAGGGGTGTATACAGGTGAGAGCATGGTGGCTGATGTCAGCAGCCCTTCTACAGTGGACAATGGTAAGTGTACTGGGTGGTAGACACCACATGTTAGTGTATAACACATGTGCACACACACACACACACACACACACACACACACACACACACACACACACACACACACACACACACACACACACAGAAGCTTTGGTGTTGGTGCAATACACAGAGAATACTGTACACATGGTTGTACTTAATTTTGCAGTGAACCCATTTTACCTATGTAATTCCACCAAGACAAAATAGGCAAAACATCACATCAGTAAATAATTAGTCTGCTAGTTTAATGTCATTGACGATGGTACTGGCAGGGCATATGTCCTCTTCCCCAATGTAGTGCAATCCTGGAGTTGGTAAACATAGGTGTGCTGGTGTGGGTGGCACAGCCCTCCACTTTGGAGGGTGTGGGGTGGCATAGAACTGCACATAGTGTGATTTATTTATTTATTTATTGACATTTGTTGACCAGGTTAGTCCAAATGGGATTTTGTCCCATTTTCAGTGGAGACCCGAGGAGAAAAGCTCCAGATAGTACAATAAAAAAAAAAAAACACTACAGTAGTATACAGGTATAGCAAACAATAGAAATAAAACTAGTCATTTCAGTAGTAAAACACAAACAAAACAATACAGTAGTAAATAATAAACAAAATTAACAATAGTTAAATGACAGCACAAGGTTTTTTTTTTTTTTTTGCTATGTAACTGTACTGGTGGGGATAGAGTTCAGAAGTATGACAAGAATAGATGGATTGATTCCAATGTGGGGGAGGAGGGAATTATGTAGGGTCATAGCAGGGGCAAATTCTGGAATTGAGTAAATGAGTCATTAGTTTTCTTTTAAATAGTGGGGTGTGAGAGACTGAGCGAACATCAAGGAGTAGTTTGTTCCAGGCTTGGGCCACAGAGTGTTTGTAGAGTAGCTTACCTACTGACTTATTTGGGTGGTAAATATCAAGCAATTGTTGATTAGAGGTGCAGAGGGGTCGAGATGGGGTGTAGACAGAGACAAGGGGAGATAAGGATGGACAGTAGGATGGTTTAAAGAGCACAGAGTGCAACATGTGAAATTGATAGAGATGTAGTAGTTGTGGGAGTTCTAGCCATTGTAGAGACTTCAAAGCAATGCAGTGGTGTGTGTTGTTTGGGGAGTTGGTGATGAATCTGGCTATTTTGTGGTAGGATTGTTGGAGTTTATTCAGGGTAGTTTTTTGGATATTTGTGAGAACTGGAGCAGCATAGAGGAGTGAGGGGAGGAGGAGTGCTTGTCCTAGGGTGAGTCTAGCATCGGGACTGAGATATTTTTTGTTTCGGTATAAGAGGCCTAATTTCTAATGTGTTTTCTTTATACATTGCTGTATGTGTTGATTGAATTTTAATTCATCGTCGATAATGACTCCAAGGAGTTTTGTGTGGGTGTCAGGTAGGATAGCTGTGTTATTGCATGACTTAATGACAAAGGAGGATTTAAGATGATTAAGAGAGTGGGGTAGGAAGAGTAAGAGTTTGGTTTTAGTAGTATTGAGAATCAGTAAGTTTTCTGAAAGCCATTGTTCAGTGGATAGTAGAGCTGTTTGGGTTAGGGAGTGGAAGTCAGAGATGTTGTTGGCTGTAGAAATGATTGTGGAGTCGTCTGCATATTGTATAAGTGAGGACTGATGGCATGAGGTGAAAAGGTCATTGGTGAAGATGTTGAATAAGAGGGGACCCAAGATGGAACCTTGTGGCACACCAGTAGAGAGAGGTAAGAAGGAAGAAGGGGAAGAGAGCCATTTAACTGATTGTTTGCATTCAGACAGATAGCTAGCAAACCAGTTGAGGGTGGGGGTGGAGAGGTGAAAGTTAGTGAGTTTAGATAGTAGTAGTGGATGAGACACTGTATCAAAGGCTTTGGAGAGGTCAAGAAAGAGGCAGGAAGTAAGATTATTGTTGTCCAGAGATTCTGCTATGGTGTGAGTGAAGGGTAGTAGAGCAGTAGTTGTGCTGTGATAGGGGCGAAAGCCATGTTGGGTAGGGGTGAGTAAGTTTTGATTGAGAAGGTGATTCATAAGTTGAGTGTGGATGCATTTTTCGAGTATCTTAGATAATGGGGACAGAATGGCAATGGGTCGGTAGTTTGAAGGGTCAGTGGAGTTACCTCCTTTGTGGAGAGGGATAGTGTAGAAGGATTTCCAAAGGGTAGGAACAGTCGATTCTTGGATAGATCTGTTTATTAATATTGTTACTGGGTAGGCGATAGAGTCAGCTGCGAGTTTAAGGAAGGTTGGAAGTAATTTGTCAGTGGAGGGGGAGCATGGTTTGAGTTTGAGCAGTAGAGATTTGATGTAGGAAATGGGCACAGGCTTGAAGTAAAAGGGTGAAGTGTTGGGGGTGGGTGAGGGGACAGGTACTAAGGGAGAGGTGGGTTAAGAGGATAGGAGATTTTGTATGGAGGAGATAAAATGTGAGTTTAGTAGGGTAGCTGTTTCCTCATGAGCTGTGTTTGGGTAGGGTGAGGGGTTAGAGGGATTACCAGGGTGGAGGATGCTGTTGAGTGTTGTCCAGAATTTACGAGGGTTTGATTTATATTTGTTCTGCCCTGTGCTATAGAATGACTTCTTGTCTATTATTACCTGTTTTTTAGGAAGATTGCGTAGTTGTTTGTATTTGAGTAGAAGAGGTGTTTGTTTAGATTTGCTCCAGGCTTTCCAGAAACTGTCTCTTTGTTTCATGATGGACTTAGTTTCTTTTGAAAGCCAGGGAGCATGATTGGATTTCACTCAAATCTTACTAGAGGGAGCTAGGGAGTCTAGAGTATTTAGGAAGATGTTGTTAAAAGTGTTAACAGAATCATTTAGAGGAATTTGTTTAAGGATGGCCCAGTCAATGTTTTGTAGTATAGAGTTAAACTGTAAAGGATTAAATGTAGATAGTTTTCTGCAGTATTTGAAAAGGTGGGGTTTAAGTGTGTGATAGTTGTATCTTAGAATGGAGGTAGGGAGATGGTCACTAAGTGAGTCTGATAAGGTTGTGGGCTGGTGGTAGTGATGGGGGGTGTTGGTGAGAATCCAGTCTATTATAGAGCTGGAGGCTGAGGCTTTGTGGAAGCGGGTTGAGGTAGAAATGAGTTGGTGGAAACCGTGAAGGTGAATTCTATGTAAGGGAGAGTCAGTAGATAGTTTTGCCCAGTCTATATTGACGTCACCAAGAATGAGTGTTTCATAGGGTATGTTGAGGGTGAACCAGGATAAGATGTTTTCCAGTATGGGTATATTGTTGCCATGAGGAATATAAATGGAAGCTACAGCTAGTTTTTTGTGTGCGTTCAAATGGATATTTAGGATGAGAAGTTCAGCAGGGTGGAAGCTGGGAATAGATATGGGGTAAGGTGATAGGTTAAGGATGTTAGAGTAGAGGATGGCTATGCCATCACCTTTCTTTGAAGGTCTGTCAGAGCGGTAGATGTTATAGCCAGGAGGAAAAATTTCACTGTTACAGATATGTGGCTTGAGCCATGTTTCAGATAGGGATAGGATGTGAGGGGTTTTGAAAGCAATCCATGAGTGTAGCTCAGTAATTTTATTGGCTAAGCTTTGAATATTCAGTGAATAGAAGGTTAGGTATTTACATGGAGTTGAGTTATGAGATAGGGGTTGTGTGTTTGGTAAGGTTGTGGAAGGGACTTCTGAGAAGGGAGTGGATAAGGTAGATATGGGGGATGGGGAGAGGGGAGGTGTAGAGGGGCCTGGGTTTGGGTGGATGTCTCCAGAGGAGAGTAGGTCTTTTGTGAGAAGTGTAATAGATGTGAAAGGCTGATAGCATTTGGGCGGTTTAGGTTTAATCTTATTAGATGGTTTGAGAATGTGTAGTATGTGTCTTTTATATAGAGTTGAGGTAGAAGTGTTGAATAGGTTTGGAGAAATGGTGAAGGAAGAAGGAGTAGGAAAGCTGTAGATTGAGTGAGAAGTTAGAGAACAGAGGAATGGATATGTGAGGTGGCAGTGATAGGAGCTAGAAATATAGAGTAGAGTAAGTAGGGTTGCAGATATAAGTAGATGCAGCATGATGAGTAGTTTGGATTGGGTGTGAAGAGCGGGAGTTTGGAAAGGAAGCTAGTTTGGACTGGGTATGGAGAGAGGAAGTTAGGAATGGAATGTGGGAGTGGAGATAAGCAGGAAGTGGAATAGTAGTGGGTGGCTGGCAGGAAGGGGAGGGATGGTTAAATATAAATGAAACAGTACTGGGGTGGATGGGAATGGGGGTAGGGTAGGGGAGCGAACGGAGCGGGGCTGCACCAGCAAGGAAGAACCCAGTAGAAAACAATCAGTGAGAAGAGGTGTGAGGGTGAGAAAAGAGAGTGTAGGGATTTGGCTATAAGCAGAGGTAGGTGGCCAGAGATTGGGGTAGCAGGGGGTTAGAAGCACAGTACAACTATAGAAACATAAGGGAGAGCAAGGTAGGGCAAGGATAGAAGGGGAGCCTAGGATTTCTAGCTGTGTTAGTGAGGACACAAGCAGAGGTAAAGGAGGAATGGATATAGGGAAGAGTGTTCTGGATAGTGGGGGATGCTTAACAGTGGACAGGAGTAGGGCAGAGTGCGGGGTAGGAGGACAGAGGGATTAGCAGGTTAGAGTAGGAGAACTTAGGTAATGGAGAGGGGGCAGTCAGCAGGTAAGCTACAGCCAGCACAGGGGTAGCCCTGAGATTACAGGCAGCAAATCAATGTTCCAGGTGAGTAGTACATACTTTGAATAAGTCCACTAGGAGAGGACACAGTCCACAGAAGTTTGGCAGGAGGTGGAATTCCAGGCAGTTAGGGCCAGGAATAGATGCAGGGAAGCACAGGTAGTGTTAAATAACCTGCAAAACAAAAAGTAAACATGAAGGACAAGTGAGTTGCAAGGGACTAATAGATTTACGAGCTATGACAGTGGCTGAGTGAGTGAGCAAAATGGGGGACAACTGAAGTGAGTGTAAGGTAGAATTAGGGTGAGGTATGAGTGGGGGTGGGATTAATGTGGTGGGTGCGAAAGAGTAGTGGGATTCAATTACAGTTGCATAACATATCTACACATGGTCCACCAAGTCAAATAAACAAGTAATTCAATCACTTTAGACAGCAGAATAAAGTGTCAGTCTGTACTAGTTAATACACTTAGGGTAACTGGTAATAATTATACAAACAGCAAATATTATACCTAGTAATGTACTATAGATAAGGGCAGGGTTGAGCAGATTAGCGCGTGGTGAAACACATGCCAGAAGGCCCGTTACAGATCTCAAGTCTATGAATAACAATTAGCGACTGTGATTAGGCATTGAAAATGAGACAGGCATAATAAGTTTCAGTTGCAAGGTAGAGGGGAAGTAAAGAGAAGCTATAACTAGGAGTCGCTAATCTATAGATAGAGGGGTCAGTGTGGGAGAAGCATAAGAGGGAAGTGCCCAGAGTAGCAGACCAGCGCGTGGTGAAAGATGCACCAGAAGGCTCGTTATGGATCCCAAATCACTTTAAATGACTAACTTTTAACTGCGATTGAACGTGTAACATTGATAACTACTTAACCTATTAACATAAACAGTACAGTATTACAGCAGGCTAAGTGGGGAGATACACAAAACAATAACCCCAATGAAGGTGGCTGTGCCCACAACATCCGCACCCAACTATATATATCAACACCAGTATTGCTGTACAGCTATACAGTGGGGAAGAGGGCATTTACACATCTACTGCTAGTTTTGATGGAATTAATTTCCACAAGATGATACTTTTGAATTGTTAGCATTTGCCAGTCAGTTCATGGACAGATGACCTCTTGGGACATGTATTTTCTGCAAACTGAAGTAGATCCCTTTCACATACACACACACTTACTTGGCAACACTGAGAGTAGAACCCCTACCTAGGTACGTATTGCTACTAGCGTGTTTGGCCTTAATTGCACACACCACACAGCATTTAGGATGAGGTGTGTCCCAAGTTTCTTGTTAGGTGAAGAACATCACCAGGCCTTGTACAGTATGGTAATGGAGGATGTATTGGGTGTTAATGAACAATACATAGCATGACATACTGTCATATACACATTGGCAAACACATAACAGTCATAGACACATCTGAGAGACCTGGGTTTATCAATGCTAACTACCTTGTCAGTGAATCCACTGTGTTACAGATAATTTGCACACAGCACATGCATCATTGGGATGATTAGTGTAATCAGTTACCTGTATGGTTGATGGTGACAGTGGCCCTCATACAGTGGACCTTGGGGCATGTACTGGGGGTACCATGGTGTAAAGACAGTATACCCAGCACCCACACCCCACATTGGATATTTTACTCACTGAAACCCATGATAATACTCTGACATACCCACAATCGCACATTGACCAGGACTGCAATACAACCCCTTGTCTATCTCATCAGTGCTACTACAGGGATATGCATTTATTGCACATGCCACAGGGATAGTAGGGTGATGGTTTGTCATGGCTCTCCTAATGTCAGCAACATCACTATCCCTTATACTGTATGGCAAGGTGTATTGTATTTGGAAAATGTGGCCTCAGAATGCTGTATCCTACAAATATACACACTTGCACACATACACACACTTGACAGGACTCAGAGAGTAACCTGGGTCTATATCATATGAGTAAATCACACAAATTGCGAACGCTCATAATATCGAACGTACCGGACCTCGAAGTGCTTTTTCTGAGATTGCGGTACATTGAAGAATGGGATATTTTCCCTTTCTTCACTGTAGTGCAATCTCAGAGTTGGAATACATATTTAGTGGGAGGGTGTGGAGGGTGAAGCCCACCCACAATAGGAAGTTTGAGGCCTAGTACATTCGATATTATGAGTGTTCGCAATTTGTGCTATTCACTTATACGATATAGACCCATGCCTATCTTCCCATTTGTACAACAATGTTGTGCTGGTAGTGCAAGCTCTAGGTAGCCCATAGGGTGAAGAGTGTAAAAAGGTAAATTTAATGTCCATTACAGAAGCAGCCATTTCTAACTATGGCAATGGGAGGTGTAGTGGGTGAGAATCTCCTCAGGGTATTATCAACAACAAATTTACAAACACACAGACACTGTTATTCTCAGTAATACACACTGACACATTTGTCAGTACTGGGGTCCATAGGTGCAGGTGTTCCTAGGTGTGTACCAGGATATTGTCCATGGAGAGATGAGAAGAGTTGGGGATGTGGGTACAGTGGTATCATGCCACCTGAAATCTATCAGCAGGCCATCTATCAACTGATGCCACATGAGTGATCCTCACAGTGACAGATAAATGCAACATCCAATCATCTGGTTGTCTCTTGCAAAGGGCCAGTGAGGTTCTCCAACTGACATGTATGCAACATATATTACATAACATGGCCAGTGTCTGGATTGTAGACTTGTACCCAAGCATGTTCTGTTGATTGTAGTAGTCTAGTTGAGGTATCCATGGCATGTGGTGCATACAGGGTGGGGTTTCCTAGCTGTGGCATTCATAACACAGCTGGGCAGACATGTCAGTGTCAGTCGAGCATAGATTGCCTGTAAGCAGCCAAGATGGATACCTAACATCTGCACATCTGCACAGAATATATCAGCTAGCCAACAGGTTATGCATTAGGATGAATGTTTTGACTGACAGACATCTGACAATTATAGGTATGCCATTACTACATGACAGCAGCCTTCAATGACATGTCCTATACACATAGAAGTCTACAGTTAATATCCACATATCAGATCAATATCCAGTAGCAAATACTTAACAACACACAGCTCATACACCAAGAACATGATAGTTAGTACTCAAAGTCCAGCTTTGCATGCAGGGGTGTATGGTTCCAGTACTACAATCTGCAATCTACTCTTACTTGGGAAAGCACTGTTAACAGTAGTAACATAATGATATAATATATGCAAGTGTGACTGCATATAACCTTGGATACCACCCATGTGTGAAAAGCATACCAAGAGAAAAGAATGTTATACTAGCCATATATACTCAGGTTTCCCATACAGTATACTCACACCCCTTGCTACAGTAATGACAGCACATAGAAGCATGTTATGTACATGGAATTAAATACACTTATTAAAGATGTCATTACCCTGCTATTTTCTCAGTCTGGAATGTGATCACTGCTTACCAGGACTAAGCAATGGTTAGCAGGAGTAAGCATTGGTTAATGTAAAGGCTAAGTAGATTTGCACAGCGGTAAGCAAAGCTGACATGGTGTAAGCACATTTTTGTTTAATCATATGTTAACACTGCTTAGCTTTGTGAAAACCCGCGCAAACCCAATTAAAGCTGCTCATAATTGCCTTAGCCACTCTCTATCCAACAGTCCTTGTTCTGCCAAGCAACAAAATAAACAGTTCTTGAACCCAGAATCCTGTATACTATAGGCAGAGCAGTTAACCACTAAGCCATCACAGCTGTGAACATGTTTGTTGTTTTTTCCAATATCTCTGTCACTACACATACTGAATAACAGTGAACAACTGCTTTGACTTCCACAATTGTGTAGTACTTGTTAGTGAAAATAGTGTTTAATAAGTATGTTCTTATATCTAAATATACACATAGATAAATATGGTGGGATACAGCTGGGAAGGTATATACAACACTCATGTTTACACATAAGGATATGTATATATATATATATATATATATATATATATATATATATATATATATATATATATATATATACACATATGTAGATATATGCATTCATGTACATGCACAGACATATATATATATATATGGGTCTACTTCTATTCGCTGACATCCCATTTCACTGAAACCCATTTCGCTGACAGCCCCATTTCATAGACAAAAGTAATCAGGGCAAAAACCTGGGATTTTCCCCCCTCCCCACTGTTGTGCGACTATGGAGTTGTAATATATAGTTGGGGGGGTGTGGGGGGCACAGCCCCCCACATTGGGGTGTGGAAGCCCCCCACCTTGAAAGTTTGTCTCTGAAATGAGCTGTCAGCGAAATGGGTTTCAGTGAAATGGGATGTCAGCGAATAGAAGTAGATCCATATATATAT
>NC_056746.1:1465399788-1465412288 GCF_019279795.1 Protopterus annectens | reverse complement strand
TAAGCATGTCACAAAGCACTGTGCAAACTACAGGCAGTCTGCCACAACACTGACCCAAGTTTTCTATGGAGAAATACACATGTACTTGCAAATATAGCAGGCACTACAGTCATGTAACAGCACAGAGTAATGGATACCAGTGTGAAAGTGCATACCCACAACCAATCTAAACACACAGTCACATTATTGTAAGCCTAATTAATATTACAGTATATGGACTGTGTGAACAAAACCATCTTCATATGTGCCACTTACAAACTAACCCTACATATACTGGGCCAATACACATTGTAGTCTGATGCCTGACTGTGGTATGAGACATGTGTCAGTCTGGCCCTACAAACATGTACACTGATAGGGTACCATAAACTGGCGCAGCATGCAACATCAGATAGAACAGAACCAAGAACAATGACCTCTACCACAGTCTGTACAAAGATCAAGTAACATATTCACAATACACACTCTGTCAGCAAACACCATAATACACAGACCTCACTGCTGTACACACTACAACAGAATGTCCAGGTTTTGTCCTCAGATATAAGGCTTACTATGCATAACACATCTAGCAGTCTGATATCTCCCTGGCTTGTTATCAGGTATGATGTCCGTAAATAATGATGTACTGTACATATGCACCTCTTACTTCATGACATATGGACAAGGGGCGACAGATTTGGGGGATGGAGGCACAAACACAGGGCCAATATTGACATATTGCTGTGATAAACTGAGAAATTTCCTGGTGTAATAGGGTTTGTTGTGACATATCTCTTCTGAGGGATATGAAGTCAGTAACTCACATGGATGTCACCATGTACTGACTGCAATCATCAGAATATGCTTCTGCATTTCTAAAG
The DNA here is from genome assembly GCF_019279795.1 of Protopterus annectens. Lineage (NCBI taxonomy): Eukaryota > Metazoa > Chordata > Ceratodontiformes > Protopteridae > Protopterus > Protopterus annectens. The sequence goes on along the minus strand of NC_056746.1, from coordinate 1,465,411,425 downwards.
ATAGGAAATGTTTGAGTAACACAACACATGCAAGACTCCAAACTCTGGCCAGTCTGCAGATAGCCCTACAGGTGAGAGTTTCCTCAACCACATAACACTGTCATGCCAGATGTTAAATCATGTAGAACAGTCATATCCACACAAACCCTGTTAAACCAACATTACTTCAAATGCAGAACAGCAATACTTACATTCTTTCCCCATGTCTGGAACATCCCCCTCCTGTTTCTTGGCCTGTCTCAACTGTTGTAAGAAGTATTTCCAACTACCCCCTGTGATGCTGTTTGTCAAACACCCACATGAAGTCCTGCTCACAGTGAAGGAAAAGGCCTAAAACCCACATGAAGTGCTTAGTTATATGAGTGTGCTTCCATGCAATTGGCTTTAGGAATTATACCACAGCTGTTCCACATGCAATTAGCAAGAGGGGGACTGCAATTCATGCACAGGCCATCAGCTGATCATGAGCAGTACTTACAAAACTCAAGCTGCTGCCTATGCAAGACAGATGTACTTTTCCACATCCACCAGAGAGGGAGAGAGATAAAGAGAGACAGAGACAAACTAAGAAAGGAAGGGAGTAAGAGCCAAGCGAGTTTGTGTATGATCTGTGGTTGGAGAGTGGTTTCTGGGTATTATAATGGTTGCCTGTATTGTTTACTAATCCATACTGTCACATAGTAATTGCAAATGGCTGTACACATTTATGGCTGAGGATTGTCTACAACAACCTCTCCAGTGTTTGAAAATAGTTGGCCTTGTAATGTGGACAATGGGACATATAGGTCCTCAATATAATGATGTAGCAAAACCCACACTGCAATGGATCCTGTCATTACACAATCACCCCAACACCCACACAGAAAACCGATGACACACACATAAACACGCACGTACCAGTACTGAGTTTCAAACCCCAACCTGACTATGTACTGCTATTAGAGTGTCACGCAGTTATTGCATGCGCCATGGAGCTGACATGTTTGAAAGGTGTCCAAAGGTATCTTTGAAGGTGAGTGACATCAGCAATAGTGCTAATGGAGGGATAAGGGAAGTGCAGTACGTGTGAATGTCCACAAAAGCAAGTGTCAATGAAGACACATACACGCTCCCTCAGGGGAGCACACACATTATCACAGTTGGCAGGATCAGAATTAGAACTTCAATCTAACTAGTTTGCTACACTACAGTATTACACAATTATCACAAGTGCCGCAGACCTTATATGGCTAATATATAGCCAAACACACACGCACACACATTTGCCAGTACTGAGAAGCATAAGTTCATTGCTTCACAGGTATGTAGTAGGTGAATGGGCCTGAAGGCTGTACAAGGCTAGGCAAAGGGAATACCTTGCCATCAGGCCGCATGACAATGGTCTCCAGTGTGGATCATGGGTGTAGTCCCTGAAGTGATCCCCCACAGGTGGGTATTGTATTCACCATCCAGTCATCTGGTTTACTATTGTGGGTGACCAGTGATGTGCACTGCTTCCTATGTATGTGATCTATATTCCATAACATGGACAGTGTCTGGGTTGTGCACATGTCCCACACGCATGTTCTGTGATGTGTGGAAGTGTACTTGAGGTCTCTGGGGCATGTTGTGTGGACAGATTGTTATCTTCTGATGTAGCATTCCTAATCTCATTTGGTGAGACCTGACTATGGAACTGAGGTTGTGCTTGAACCTAATTGACAGCATGATACAGGTATTCAGTGGAGTTAGTGGTGTATGTCCATACAGGACATGTGTATAAGGCATGGTATTCTGTGGGTTACATTTGCAGACTCTACAGTTGTTGCAGGCGTCCAGTGGGGAACATAGCAAAAGGACCACTGTAAGCATTTATTTGCCTACTGTACGGAGGGAACAAGGTGCCATGTCCTTTTACTTGCTGGATAACACACGCTCAGTCAGGAGATGTAACACATCACAGTACTTTCTGATGTCAGTGGCATTGTTGTGGTCAACAGGCATGTAGCCCACTGCAATCACACTGTGGTTACTATTTGATAGGCAATATGCAGGGAACTACCAATATAGTGGTTGTTACCTAGCCAAGTGTGTTTGTGCATGAGACATACATGGGGAGTGTTCTCTGAGTAATACAAGGGTTGCCTATATTGTTCATCCATCCATGATGTCATATGTAGGGCTATGGATTATCTAAACCAGCCTCCCTGGTGTTTGACATCTGTTGTCATTGTAAGGTGGACATTGTGACATATACCAGGTCCTCAACATAATAATTTTGCAAAACCCACCCCACAATGCATCCTGTTATTACACAATCACAGCAACCTCCACACAGGACACTGATGACACACACACACACACACACACACACACACACACACACACACACACACACACACACACACACACACACACACACACTTGCCAGTACTGAGAGTCAAACCTCTATCTCACTATGTATTGCTATTATAGTGTACCGCATTTATCACACACACCACGGAGCTTATAGGATGGATGTTGTCCCAAGGTACTTCTAAGCTGAGGAACATCACCAGCCCTTGTAAATACTGGCATTGGGTGATGTAGTGGGTGAGACATCCCAAACATAATTTTACCCTAAATACACATTTACATTTCTCAGGGGTGAGGTTCAAACCTCTATCTAACAATCTTTACATTCCCTTATGTTACACATTTACCACATGCACCACTGACCTGACATGATGTAGAGTTGGCAACAGGTACTTCTAAGGTGGATGATATCTGTAGGACTGCTAAAGGCAGGCTTTGCAATGTGTACTTGGTGTAAATGAGGCCAAAATCTTTGAGGTACACAACTACATATGTACACAAACACTTGTCACAGATGAGATTCAAACCAGTACCTGTGTAGTTACTTCTACTACATTGTTCCACATTTATGGCAAATGCCACAGAGCTTATAGGGCTAGACTTTGTCCAAGGGGTATTTCAAGGTGACTGAAATCAGCAGGCTTGCTAAAATAGAGCAATGAATGGTGTAGTGACTGTGAATGACCTCAAAATCATTAATCTCTACACGTACTGAGTTTCACAGTCACTATGTCTGGGATTAGAACTCCTATCTAACTAGTATGCTACACTATAGAATTATGCAGTTGTTGCACATGCCAAAGACCTTATAGGGCTGGCCCTTGTCCATAGGGGCATTTCAAGGGGACTGACATCAGCAGGCTTGCTAACGTATGGCAGTGGGGGGTGTAGTGACTGTGGATGGCCTCAAAATCATTAATCTCCACACATGCACACAGAGTTTCTCAGTTGCCATGCATGGGATTAGAACTTCTACATAACGAGTATGTTACACTATAGCATTATTCAGTTACCACACTCACCACAGTGCTTATAGGGCTGTCCCTTGTCCAAAGAGGTATTTTAATGTAACTGACATCAGCAGGCTTGCTAAAGTAGGGCAATGGGGGGTATAGTGACTGTGACTGGCTTCAAAATCATTAATCTCTACACACACAGACAGTTGCCATTGCTGGGATTAGATCTCCTACCTAACAAGTATGTTACACTATAGCTTTACTCATTTATCGCACGTGCCATGAAGCTTATAGGGCTGAGAATTGGCCAGAGGGTTATTTCAAGGTGACTGACATCAGCAGAAATAAAAATCATTATGCATATAAGCAAGTCCCATTTCTGCCACAGTATTATAAAGACAGAACACTTGTACATTCTCAGTTGTGTGTACATGTGTTGCTTACATATTTAGTACAATGAATGATCACACAAGCATTTATGAGTATTGCTCACATCAGTGCAGCTCTGTCTTCTCTTTATATTATGTTCATTCCTCTTATGTGTGCTGCACTCCCACACATGAAATCTATACAGCATGTTGTATTATTGTCCTTAAAATGTATGACAAGATTACATGACAGTAAAGTACATTTCTCATTAACGTAAGTAGAGTTTGGTTATTAGTGCACCAAAAGTGAGTAATGTGTGCTGTTCACTTCCATTTCAAACCTTGCTGCAATTACTTCTACACTTTGTAAGTGCATCCAGGCTGACACACCCACTTCAGGTAAGGAATTTGAATTTTGTATTCCTTCTCCCTCTCACTAATCATTCACAGTTGCAATCTATTAGCAACAAACACTGAGGTGATGCCTACATTATGTTTACATCTGCTGCACAAATCTAAAAGTTTGGGATTCAACAGTTCTAATTATTTCATACCTCATTTGCATCTTTACCATACTCAGAAGTGTAGGTGTACACCATAACAAGGTAACTTGAAGGTGAGAGGACTTGGTGTATTTTCAGAACACGGAGGACTGATATTCCAACAGCTTTATGGAAAAGATCTGGGGATTGGAGAGCATCTGGTAGACCTGGGATAGGCAGTGGTTATTGAGAGCAAGCACTGTAAATGTGAGGCTCTAGGGGACAAAAAGTATTTTTTCCAACTCATTTTTGCATTTTCTCCACTTTGAGCAGAATACTTTGGTTTTCCTATTGCTATACTCCAGTTTAGTGGCAGAGGGTGCTCCCTGCAAAGGTGTCTATGTGGTGTGTGTGCATTGGAGTTGTAAAACAGGAGAGGTGGAAGGTAGGTTGCATATATTTTTGGACTGTACCAGTTTGGAATATTTTAGGAATGGGGTGTAGGAATTGCTGCAGGCTATATTGGGACTTGAGATGCAATTGCACCCAAATAATTATTTTTTGGGCATGGTAGATTCAAAGTTTTTGAATCATGATTTGCAACTATAAATACTATGTTGTTGTTGAGTAAGACAAGCTATTGCAGAAAAGACTGGAAGTTGAATAGTACCCTTGAATAAAAGACTTGGGGAAATTATTGTAGAGCTGGCTGAGGATGAGCAAAAAATATTAAAATAGTCTGATTCAGGAATACTTAAATAGAATGCTACCCTAGTGTGAAGGCTGCCAGCCTAGCTAGATAGAATTTTGTAAATAATTATATGTCATTGTAAATATTAATGTAATACACAGGCGTGTTCTACAAATGTAAAGATAACTATATGTTATGATTAAACTATATGTTGTACTGGGCTTCAGTAAATGGTAACCACAGTGCACTCTTCTGGAAGAAAGCTGATAAGTCAAGCATTTTATGACTGATCTCCAGTGCAGGGACAGGATGTATGGACTAAGAAATTATTTCTATAGTTTTAATTTAAGAGGTAATTACTAAGATTTTACATGTAAAATGTATTTTATTGCTGTGGTTTCCTGCAGGTGTAGATTACAAAAAGAAATGTAAATGTTGAGTTTCTCTTAGCCTGGGAATCTAAATCAGAACTGTTAAGAATGATGTCATCTAAAATGACTCAGCAGTAATGAATTATCAATTTAAGGACAGAAAGAAAGGAGAGCATTTTGGATTTTGTCTGAACCTGAATACATCAACTCACCAGCACTCTGCATTTGCTGTGTAAGCAAGATATTTACTTAGAACAGTGATTCTCTTAGAGATAGCTAGAAATAGCCAGATTAGTCTAGCTGTTTTCTATATGTATGTCAGACTATTATACAGTATTATTTTAAAGCATTTTCCTGTGATTTCTGAACTCTGTAATGTAATTGTGTTGAAGTAATAAGTATTGTCTTGTGTTTTTATTATTTATTATTAAATATTTTTAAATGTTTCAACTTTGGCTGTTTTGTGTAAATGTAATTTAAGCTTTTAGAGTACATTTCATGTATTCAGTGATACTGTCCAAGCCCCTCCAATAGCTTTAGCCCTGGGTCACACTTACTATTTGGATAACAGAAATATTGCACAGTGAAATTGGTCACCCTTCGGGAAGGGCTTTATAGTAGCTGATATTAGTGGTTGGTGGCAGTGATTTCTACCTTATAGTCTGGAGAGAAGGGGATATAGCTGGAGAACCTGTGCCAGCCTTCCCCAGGAGTGTCAGTGTGTTTGTATATAACTTATATCTCAAAGACTGTGTGTGTCAGCTACTTGAGCAGGGACACAAAGCACTGGTTGGACAGATGGGGTACTGGAGGCTTTGACTTAACCACTAGGCTGAGATTTGTACCCTATAGCTATGCCAGTGGGGAGTCTTATTGGGGATCTGAAGAGAAAGGGAAAAACCAGCCCCAGACTGACTAATTTCTCTGTGTGCTCTTAAGTGAAATTGTACTTTACTGTGTGCGTGTACTTGTTATCCTTCCCATTGTGCATGGGCATCACATATTAATTGTTTGGCAGTGATGGGATATCCACATCAAATATTAATTGCATGATAGTGGTGAGTAAGCCTCATCACATATTAATTGGCTTGTAGTGGTGTGGATAGTGAATTCCCGTAGCTTGTGTACAGTGATCCCTGAAGGTGTTTATGTACTCTAAATCAACCACGCAGGAAATTTTCAGAGTTCAGATCACAACTGTTTTATTTTTTTTGTTAGCTTAGTTAGGGAGAGCAGGCAAGCATGTCAGCAGAGGAGTATGGCAAGCTGTCAAGGAGCCAGTTGGCTGAGATGTGCCAGTCTAAGGGACTGGTGCATAGAAACCTGACTAAGGCAGACATGATTGCAGCTTTGGTCACAGCTGCATCAGAAAACAGCAATCAGGAGGACAATTAGGCAGGCCATGGAGATGTACGACACTCAGAGAATGGACAGCTCAACCTTTCTGCAGAGGACTTAAAAATCCATCTGGAGCTAAAGACATTTTAGTTGGAGGCCAGGCATTTGGAAATGGAAGTTGTGGAAAAGAAGAAGCAAAGACAGCATGAAAAGGAGATGCTGAGTCTTTGCCACAGTCATGAAGGCAATGGGAAAGGGAGTAACTGCACAAAGGGTTAGTAAATTTCTTCCCAAGTTTACAGAGGGGGATAATTTTGATAGTTTCATTCATATGTTTGAGAGGGTACGTAAACAGTATGATGTTGACCAAAGGCTCTGTGTATGGTTCCTGACCTCCTTACTTCATGGTAAAGCTGTAACTGTGTTGTCTAAATTAGCTGATAGTGAACGTTTTGATTATACTGCTTTTAAGAATTGTTTGCTTGAATTTTTTAAGCTAACACCTGAAGCTTACAGGAAAAAAGTTTTGTGAGCATAGACACAAGGGAGATGAAAGTGTGTGTGAATATGTTGCTGAACTGAGCACATATTTTCATAGGTGGGTGAGTGGATGTCAGATCACCATTTCTGAAGGGCTGGCAGGCATTTTGGCGAGGGAACAAGCCCTTAGTACTTTGCCTGAGGACATGAGGATCTGGTTAGGTGATAGACAATGTGCTACTTCAGCTGAGTTGCGGAAGAAGGGAGACCATTACCTAGCAAGCAGGATATCCATGCACAGGAAAGGGACACCCAGTGCTGCTCATGGACAGCCCAGACCTCCCCAACAGAATCAGTCAGTAGCAAGGGAAGCCACTAGTCCAGGTACACATCCAGGACCTAGGGTTAAATGTTTTGAATGCAACCAGTGGGGCCATGTGGCATATAGATGTCCACAGAGGCAAGGTGGGGAACAAAAGGTGAGAAAGCCAGTAATTAGGAAAGACAAAATTCCAATAGTAGGTTGTCTTGAGACAACAGAGGTACTAAACTACCATCCTGCTGATGCCCTGATAGGGGAGAATTTGGATGAAGCAGTACTATGTGTTAATGCACTTACATGCAGTCAGGCTTGGAGACAAGCATGTGGGTTTGGTAGCCTGGGGGAGACCCAGACAGACTGCACACCTGCAGCCAGGACTGATGAGGTGGTTACTTCAGGGAGGGAGCTACTCTGTAGCAGTGAGCCTAGAGTGAGCCACAGCTGCTTGTTGGTACTGATGGTCCCTTGGACAGAGTGACTGCAAGGGCAGAGGTGAGTAGTAGTACCCAGGCTGACAGTGAGGCACCACTGTCAGAGGATGCCAGACTTCCTGTGGAAAGGGAGCTGGGAAGGGTTACAAAACGAGAGTTGAGACAGGCTTAGCTCTCAGACCTTACATTACAATGCCTGAGGCAGGTAGATAGTGAGGTGACTGATTCTCAATGGAAGGGGAATCTGTATGCGGAGACAAAGGGTTACTGTATAGAGAATGGACCCCTGAGGGAAGACTAGAAGGTGAGAGGATACAGCAGTTGATAGTACCTAGAGCCTACCATCTGGCACTTCTAGCCATAGCCCATGATATTCCCTTTGCGGGTCATACGGGCATAAAATGTACAAAGAGACATATTATGCAGAACTTCTTTTGGCCTGGAATTTCCAGCAATGTAACAGGGTACTGTAGGGCCTGTTAGCAGTGTCAAAAGGTAGGCAAGGCAGGAGACAAGGTGAGAGCTCCTTTGATACCTTTGCCTGTGATTGAGGAGCCATTTTAGAGGGTAGCTATGGATATTATAGGGCTTCTGAGTACCCCAAGATCAACAGGGAAAAAGTATATCCTAGTGGTAGTAGATTATTCTACAAGATACCCTGAGGCAGAAAAGGTGGCAAATGTTTTGTTAGAGATTTTCAGCAGGGTAGGTTTCCTAAAAAAATACTGACTGACAGAGGTGCTAATTTCATGTCAGGCCTGCTGGCTTGTCTGTGGAAGTACTGTGGGGTGAAGCACCTAAAGACCAGCCCCTACCCTCCCCAGAGGTTAGACTCTGTAATCAAGTCCATGATACAGGCATTTGCAGACCAGTTTAAGAGGAATTGGGACAAATATTTGCCCCATCTGTTGTTTGTTTACAGAGCGGTTCCCCAGGAATCCACAGGCTTTTCACAGTTTGAGTTATTGTATGGGCATAGGGTGAGGTGGCCTCTAGATTTAATTTGAGATGAGTGGGAAGGTGAGTGTAAATCCCACATGGAGTCTGTTGTGGTACATGTCCTAACCCTTAGGACAAGGCTTAGGGAACTCATGGGTTTGGCCCAGGGGAATCTGGCAGAAGCCCAACAACAGTAAAAGGTATGGTATGACAGGAATGCTCGAGCTAGAGAGTATGCTGCACAGCAACAGGTAATGCTTCTCATTCCTGTCAGACACAACAAGCTGCAAGCAGCTTGGGGTGGACGTTACAAGGTGGTAAGGAGGAATAGTGATGTTAACTACATGGTAGAGCTGCTAGGCAGGAGGCAGGGACACAGATTGTACCATGTTAACGTGATGAAGCTCTACCATGATAGGGAGGACCTTGTGCTGAGTGTTTGCAGTGTACTGCAGGAGGACTCTGAGGGAGATCTGGTGACTGATCTCCTCAGTGAGGCTCGGAATGACACCTCAGTGGAAGGGATAGCAATGTCCCAGTAGCTATCTACTACCCAGGTTCAAGAAATCTGAGCAGTGTTACAGGAACTTGGGGACATGTTCACTGTGAAACCAGGGTGCACCCACCTAGTGCAGCACCAGGTGGATACAGGACCCCAAAGGCCTATTAGGTAGACCCCTTACATGGTGCCTGAGAGAGTCAAAAAGATTCTGAGGGAGGAGATACAGGAAATGTTGGAACTAGGGTTAATTCAAGAGTCCAACAGTCCCTGGGACTCCCCAGTGGTGCTGGTGCCAAAGAAGGATGGCAGCACCAGGGTCTGTGTGGACTACAGGAAATTAAATAGTCACACAGAGTCATATGCTTACCCCATGCCTAGGACAGATGAAGCCCTAGAGCAGCTGAGTGGGGCTATGTATCTTACCACCATTGATCTTACCAATGGTTACTGACAGGTGCCCTTGACTCCCAGTGCTAGTAGAGAGAAGTCAGCCTTTGTGAGTCCTTTTTGCTTGTATGAGTTCACAAAGATGCCCTTGGGTATGAAGAATGCCCCAGCAAGTTTCCAGAGGCTAGTAGATCATATCCTAGTATGAGCAGGAGGGTTTGCCCTTGCTTACCTAGATGATATTGCCATCTACAGCCATTTCTGGCAAGAGCACCTTCAGCATGTCAGAGAGCTGCTGGGCAGACTACGGAGAGCAGGGTTGACCATTAAACCAAGCAAATGTTAGGTGGTATGGCAAACGTCTTCTACCTTGGACATAGAGTGGGGAGTAGTAAGATCAGGCCAAAACCTGCCAAAGTGGAAGACATTCAGGCATGGCCTGCACCTGTTACCAAAAAGCAGATGTGGGCATTCTTAGGACAGTAGGGTACTACAGAAAATTCATCCCTAGTTATAGTACCATAGCTGCTCCCTTCACAGAACTGACAAGGAAAAACAGGCCAGATAAGGTAGTGTGGACCACAACATGTGAGCAGGCATTCCAGAAGCTTAAAGAAACTTTGCAAGGACCCCCTGGGTTAGCCAACCCAGATTACAGCAAAAAATGTATTGTGCAGTTGGATGCTTCAAACCATGGGGTGGGGCTGTATTTAGCCAGATTTCTTCAGAGGGAGAAGAGCACCTAGTGGTTTATCTCAGTCATAGGCTTCAACCCAGGGAGGAATGCTATGCAGCTGTAGAAAAGGAATGTCTAGCCATAGTGTGGGCACTGCAGAAACTTCAGCCTTATCTGTATGGAAGAAATTCACTGTAGTTACAGATTACAGTCCCCTAACATGGTTACAACAAGCCAGCCAGCAAAATGCCAAGTTGCTAAGATATGTCAGTGCAGCACTGCAGTGGTGTTAGCAATTAGACCCCACATAGGTGCCTGCATATCCCCAACAACAGTCCTCATGTGTTCAACAGCAACAGTAAATTGAAATAAAATGCAGAAACCCTTGTATTTATTTTTTTTGAAACCCCGAGTACAGCTAACCGTAGGTGCGCGAGTTTGCCCATCGCTTAGCTACTGTTAAAGCAGCTGAAAAAGCTGAAGAGGATAACAAGGAATATATATGCAAATGAAGCAGCACAGCAATAGTGTAGTGGCTAGAGCATCTGCCTAACAAACAGGCATTCTTGGTTCGAGTCCCACTGCAGCACATATCATTTTCCATGTGAAATCTGTATATGAACATATTTTTACATCGTTATGCTGTATAACCTACATAATAACATTTAAATGTGAACTGGAGTACTGCATGAAATGCACATGTGAAGTGTCAGTGTCATGATGAATAAGGCACTAGTAAGCAGGTTTAAGCACAAATAAGCAGCAGTAAGTGTGTCTATGTGTTTTTGCGCAGGAGTAAGCATTGCCTACACAGATTAAGCAAAGTAAAAGCTAACTGAGTGTAAGAAACTGTAACCGGAGGTTAGCAGTGCTTATCATCATGCAAACCTGCACAAACCCACTTACAACTGCTTTAAAGTGCTTTAATCACTCTGGATCCAACGGCCCATATTCTGCCCAGCAACAAAATAAACTGCCTCTGCAACGCTCAAACTCAGGACCCTGTGCACTCTAGTCACAGCAGCTAACCACTAAGCCATCATACCAATAGATATGAATGAGGTATCAGCAAACTAATTCTCACCACAGGAAAATCAAACCAAACATGTGAACTGAATCTATGTACAGTGTGAAGTGGAATAACCTGCTACATAACATAAATATGTGAACTTGAGCACTGCAGTAAGGCCAGATGTGAGGTGTTATTGCAATAAAGTGTTGAAGTTCCCAGGAATGCATACAGCGTACATACACATGAATCAAGGTTACAAGACACATATATAACATGTAATGAAGAAGACATCAATGCCAAAAGGCAAATATCCTGCAAATCAAATACTAAGCACTGCTAAGCATTGCA